>NC_091543.1:13337500-13582500 GCF_030788295.1 Drosophila virilis
TGCGGTCTCTGCAGCCTCGGCTTCATACTGTCCATCTATCACATCTTCTTCTGGGACTCGCGCATGCCGCCCGTCTTCAAGGGTCCAAAGAAGCCGCCGGCTTTTGGCTAATGCCTTTTGCGCAGCCCGGGACCAGATGCCCATGTTGGTAAGGCAAAGCGTTACGATTTCTTCTTCTTTATATATATATAGTCTTATATCAGATGAAACTTGTAGCACTTGGGTCTTTTGATAGATTTTCACAGTCAGATATAATTGATATATCCCTGAAGCTCCGACAAATCAGATATTTCAAATTATTTTCAAGCGCATTCTAAGGCGATTTATACTATATATTCGCTATATGTACTCTGTATATACTATATATACCCGTTATCTTTTTTGAAAATCGCCTGATAATTGAATAGTTCTCAGTGAACTTATATTTTATATATCAGAGCTCTTTGCATGCAGGGTAACAGCAAGTCGAGCACGCCCTCTATAAAGTTTCATTCAGAGCACACAAATTTATCGCACTCCAAATTAGCTTTTTGATGCAGCTCTTTGGCGAGTATAAGAGTGGGCATATAAGCCAACTTATACGTAACTGGAATACAGTTAGTTAGTTGGCAGTCAAAGAGTATATCAGATTATCATGCACTGTTTTGAGTTGTTTCCTGTTCAAGGTGGCGCGACACCTGAAAGGAATCCTTGAGGGCCATTTGCAAGCAATGTTACAGTCGCTTGGCCTGGTGTGCGGGGGTGTGTGTGGGTGCAAGAACTGAAACTGGGCGTGTGGCCTACATTTTGGCGAGCCACATGATGAATGTGTGTACGTGTGTGCGAGTGTGCGAGTGTGTGTGTGTGTCTCGCTTATTCAACAAAATCAATGGCCAAACGCTGCAATCGTTCGGAGTCCAAGCCGATGTCCGCTCTCACACTATCGCGCTCTCACTCTCTTGCTCTCTTGCTCTCTGGCACTCTTGCGCTCTGTGCCTGCCAGCTTTTAGTTGCATTCGTTTTGCCGTTGTCCTAGTGACCCAGTTGCAGATTATTAACCTCCAGCCAACGGCGACCGAACGACCGAACGACCGACCGACCGCTGACGAACGGATTGCCGAATCGAAATGGAAAACAAGTAAAAGTTTTGCGCAGTGCAGAGAGGACACGTTAGGCGAATACCCTGTAGCTGTGCAATATAAGAGTTATATAAGAGCTTAATGCTAGCTTACAATAATACAACAGAAGCTTTACAGGGCGTATACATAATGCAGCTAGTATAAGTTAACTTGTATCAATTGCAACAGCATATGTATACGAAGAGGATTGGATTTTGTATGCAGACTAGAAGAATGCTAGTAGAAGAGAATATAAACACAAATATATGTAAATTTATTCAATTTTGTGACGAGCTTACGATCCGTTTGCTTTTCATCGGCCATTTTGTTGCTGAGCTGCGCTGGCGTTGGAAAATATAAGAGTGCTCGTGGTAGAAGAGAAGAGACAGGCCACATTTCTTACTGCTCTCACTGTACGCATTTCGAGCACTCTGCAACTATTGATATTTAAGAGATGTGCTAACTGTTAAATTTGCAAGCTACAATCAAGTGGGTATACCCTATTCGGCAACTTTCAAGTGCAGAGCATCAAAAAGCAATAAAGCAGCGCATGGCGCTTGGAAGCGAAAGGTGCAGGTGCAGGACGACCAACAGCGAAAGTTGCCCAGGCAAAACGCACAAAAACAATAAATACAAGCATATTTATTTACATATGTACATACACACATACATATGTATATATGTATGCATGTCCGCTGTTGTCCTTCGCAAAGCCGCCTGCGAAGGTTGCGCGGGCATGGTCACACATAAAGCAGGCAGATGTGATTGCAGGCAAATGCAGCGCAGCTGCGACCGCTGCCGCGAAATAGAGGAGAATGGCAATTAATTGGCGAGAAATGTTTGGAACATGATTTCATTTCAATTTAACGCCAAATTGATAGATGTTAAAACAGTTTTTTTGTTTTTCTTTCAATTATTTATTTATTAATCATCCATTTTGCGGGCAAAATCAGGCGCGCATTTGCATTTCCGCGTGCAATAAACAACCAAAACGCGCGTCGACCGTGGGCCGTGGGCCGTGGGGCGTGGGCGTCGCGCTCTTGACACATAAAGCAGTGACAGGCCTCAAGACGTGCCGATGTGCTGCCGCAGTCGCTGCCGCAGTCGCAGTTACAGAGCAGCTTGGCTATGTTTTTGTTTGGAATGCCAGCGGCGCGTGCCAGTTGCAGTTAAACAGAAGAACACGACAACTAACGGACCGCATCCAGACGCCGATGCCGACGCAGGCGTCGAAATTTATATGTAAATGAAAATGAGCGAAATGAGCAGCAAGCAGCAAGCAGCGAGCGGCTGACAGCTGGCGTGGAGTAAACAGGCATTTTATGAATGAAATTATATGCGAAAGATGCCGAAAAGGCGCAGCACATTGTGGAGGATCGCTGTGGGCTGTTGGCTGGAGTGGGAGGAAGAGAGCGAGCGAGAGAAAGAGATGCGGCTGCCTGACACGAAGGCTACACCGCACGAAGTGCCGCAGCCGAGGAGCAGCCGATGCCGATGCCGCTGCCGATGACTCCTGCATTGACTGAGGCAGCGGCAGCGGCAGCAGCAGCAGCAGCAGCAACAGCAACAGCAACAGAAGCAGCAGCAGAAAGGCTCTGCTTACGACTGAAGCTTTTTGTGCTGGGGCGTCATTTCGATTGCATTCGCTCGACGCGTCGGTTGGCAGCTTTTTTTGTGACTGCGACTGCGACGGCGGCTGTAAACTGTAACTGTTAAGCGCAGCGCGACGCGTCAACAATAATAATAACAACAACAAGAAACTACAAAAACTTTGCATTTATGTACAACAACTAGACTAACCAATTGCACTGCCAAACGCGAAAATCCAAACACAAAAGAAGCTGAACATATCAAAAAATAAGAAAGAAAAGAAGAGAAACAAGAAATAAGAAAGTGCACAGCAGAAATAAATAATTAACAAGACAGCCCAATCAAAACTGGCAACGAAATCAAATAAGAAAAACAAACACAACGAGAATCAAAAGAGAGCAGCAGCAACAACAACAACAACAACAACAAGAGCAGCAGCAACTAGAAACAACGAAAATGAATTCCAAAGTCAATTCGCTCGAGGAGAAAGTGAAACTGCCGCCAACGGAGACAATAAGCTGTTGCTATCAGCCGCAGCAGAGCAACCGTAAGGTCATCCGCATCCTAACGGTGGCCGTCTATGTGCTCTGCGTATCGCTGGCGGCCATAATGCTGTCGCTATACTATATATTCATATGGGATCCGACCATACGGCCTTTTGTTACCAAGGCCAATCAGTGCGGTAAGTGCGGCAGGTGCGCGGGCTGGCTAATCATACCAATGACCGTTTAATCCCAAACTTAACGGTAACGTTAACTACATTTGCCAGTCAGCAGGGTGGTGTAGGAGGACGGGCGGGGGCTGCGGACGCGCCACTAAATCAAACTGGAACACAGGCTTTCAACTAGGCTACAGCCCATTCTGCCCTGCCATGCAATTTCTAACCGATTCATCGCCTCTCGCTAAATGAAGAGTGACGACGACCGGTGGGCGGGGGGTGTGTCTTACAATAACGGTAACGGTAACGGTAATCGCTCGGAACACTGTCGGCTTTTGCGGTTCTCGTTGGGCCGAAGCGGCGTGCGAGTTAGCATGCTTGTGTTTTTGCATTTGTTGTATTTGTCCTTTTTTTTAGTGTTGTAAATCAACTCGAAATTGGGTCAATGGGCTATCTCATGCGTGTGTATGTGTGCGCGCGCCCATGTATGTGTGCATAGCTTTTGCGGTTCAATAATCGCATTGTCACCAGCCATGAAATTGGTTCAAACCAAAAATGTGTTCTGGCTATATTATGAATAATATTCACTGATGCATTTCATAAAGTAGCCCCGTTAGGATTTGAGCGCTTCCGTCGGACAGGCACGACTAGCAGATACTCTGCAACCCGGCACGAGCTGCTGTCCCAAACATTCCAGTTACTTTCTTAGAACCCAGGCCCTGCTTAACTTCGGTGTTTGTGGTCCGATCTTATTGAAATTTTCACAGCTTCAAAATGACATGCAGAAGTGTGTGTATCCCAGAGTCCAAGGCGTTATCTCTATAAATAAGTTGCTTATTTTGGGGGGAAAAGTTTGTGGTTAAACCAGACAGTTGAATATTCTGGGTTTGTGTCTACTCGCTCGTGTAGCGCTCCCGACTCTGAGCTATCGTTCATTTAACAAAAAACTTGGGCCCGATAAGGCATTTATATAATATAGAGTGTCGGGTGGCTTAGGCCTGTTACACATGTACATTTTGGCCCATTCAAAATGGATGCCGGGTATATCAAAAGGACGGGAAGTAGAACACTGTTCATGGGTAGACATAGGGTATCTGTCGGTTGGGCATTGCTGCCCGTAGTTTGATTACTTCTTCCGCTTTAACGTTGCAGACAAAATTGTGATACCCGAAAAGATTGCCATACGCCTATTAAACTCATCGGAAGTCACCGCAGAGCAGTTCTACAAGCACATCCTCGAGCAGTATCGCATCCTGAACCATTTGCAAATGCAGCGCCAGCAGTTCCTGCAGAAGCAACATCTACAGCTGCAGCAGCTGGAGGCGAGCAATCGCTTCCAGGAGGTGTTCGCCACGGCCACCATTATACAGGCACATCCACATCCGCATCCGCACTTGCGTGAGCCGCTCAAGAAACCACTCGTCGCCCACTCCAACAACAACAACAACAACAACAGCAGCAGCGGCAGCAGCATTCCGGGCGCCTATCGCCTGGAGCCGCCGTCAAATGTGGACAGATCGGCGCACCACATGCCCCTGGTGCTGGATACATCCCCGCCGGCGGAGGGCATGGCACATCTGAAACGCAAGAGCCATCGCGCTGGCCACTACAAGCATCATCGTGGACGTTCCGGCGGCATTGGGCAGAAAAAGCAGCCGGAACGCGGTGGCTCCGCATTGCCGGCCAGCAGCACAGCCTCCGCCGGGTATGCGCTGGGCGAGCAGCCAACGGCGGCGGCACCACACGGCTATATGGACACACCGCTGAATCCGGCAGCCGGCACCATAGTGCAGCAGCCGCTGCAGCTGTACACCTCGATGCCCATACCGCTGATCCTTAGTCCGAGCAACAGCGAGAAGCGTTCGCCGCACCACAGCCACAGTCATGCGCATGGCGAGCGACGCGGCCTGGGTGGTGCCCAGGTGCGACGACGCACCACCACGGCCACCGTGTCCGGCTATGATGCGCAGACCTACCTCAATCCGTTCCTCACCGGCGAGCTAATCTTCGAGAAGTAAGCGCTGCAAATGTTGCCCCATTAACACACACACACACACACACACACACAAAGCGTTGAATAGTTGGCCAAAGTTTAGCTAAAGATACTTTACTTTAAGCATCTGGCATGCACCAGATGGCTGGAAAATTCTGGCACGGAATTGAGACTCGGACACTCTCATATCACAAGTACTACTATACTATATTCCCAAAGCAACGGCAGATGCGTCAAATACACCTATACACACACACACACACACATATATATATATAAAGTATATATCAGAGTTGAATGTGACAGGGGTTTCCACTAGGTTATTCTCTTCTATGTAACAATGGAGAGCTCTTCTAGCTGCTTGACTCGACTGTGAACAGTGAAAGGGGCAGCTTTTCTCAACTGCCTTGTAAAGTTCATGTTAGTTGAAATGGTTTTGATTAAGAAGGTTTTCAGATTGGCAACGCAGTCAACAAGTTTTCAGAACGCAGCTACAAGGCGGCCACATTGTCAATCTGACTTGCAGAATATTTACAAGGCAGATTAACTAGCTGCTAAATCTAGCTGCTGGTAAATTTCACCTGTTAAATACTCGAAATACTCAAATTCTATTTTTCCCTCTAAACTGTTTGCAGTAATGCATACACTTAAAAAAATTGTAGGGAACTAAGTACTAAGTATTAGTAATCCTAAATACCAAAACAAACAGCAGAAAGCACGATATACACAAATCTTTAAGGTTAATTGTCGTACAGAAGCTGTTTGATTTTTGTAAAGGTGGCAACACTGCCATGCCAAAATTTGATATTAAACTTCATGTTAAAACGGCACCTAACTCTAACAGGAGCTTGAAAAATATGTTGGAAACGCAGCCCAGTGGAAACGAGCCACTATTTATACGACATTAATTGGATAAGCCCAATCTATAGAATCGTTTTTGGCTATACTAAAGGGTTCTATTGAGGAACCCAGCCCCAAAATTTGTGCTCAAATAATTTGTAAACCAGAGAAGAAAGCTAAAAACTCTGATAAATACCACAAACATAACAATAAACACACCTTCACTACGTATATATATATATATATATATTTAACTATATCAAGAAAAAAAAAAGAAAAAAAAACTATATAGAGGGGCATTACTTAACCTACTTTCTAGAACCAAAGCACACACACACACACACACACACAGACAGACAGACACGTTCACAACAAAGGCAGAACACGGCGAACGCAATACTCAATAATAGTTATAGTTAAAGGTAAAAATAAAAGAAATAGTTAATTACGATAGTTAGGTACTTGTATACATATGTACCTAGACGGGACCCACTCCAAATAGAGCGTCACTCGCAGCGGCAAGCAACGACACCCCACCTAGGACACTGCTTTAAGGCAACAACAATAACTAAGTAGTTAAAAACAGAAACATAAACAATTTAGCATAACCAAAACAATACACTCTCACAACAATTCACAAAACTATATATCTATATCTATATCTATATCTATATATATATATAGATCTCACGGCATTCGGAGAGGGTTCAGCTTGGCAAATTGCATGAATATTTCATAGATTGAACACAACAATTGATAACGTTAACAATTTATATGGTATTTGTATATAACATTGAAGGTGCACAGCACACTATAGCTATATAGAGACGATAATATACACATATACATACATATATACATATTAACCATATTCCGAGTTTCATATTCGAGGCGAATCCTGCGAAACCGAGACCAAAGTTTCTGCCGCCCTCAAAAGTATGCTATGGATATTTGCATAAATATTATTGGATGAAGCTCGTACATGTGCATGTACAAAAATATATATATGTGTGTGTGTTTTTTATACCTTTTCTTAAAAGAAAACAATAACAACAACAACAACAGCAACAAGAAACAAAAATGTTCTTCAGTTGAGATTTGCGACTTGGCAGCGTTGAAAATTAGCGAAAGAAAATTAAACGTTTTTTTTTCTGTTTTTTTTTCTTAGTGAAATTTGATCAAAAAAGGGTTTTTGATACAATGTTTGTTCCTAAAAACAAAAGGTTACGTTTCCAGAAAGTAAACCAAGAACAATATATACATACATACATATACATATATAATATATATATATATATAAATATATTCTAGGATCATCTAGTCAGGCATTCGTACCAAATATATTAGAGTATTTCCAAATATATGGATTTATCAGAAAGTCAATATTTAAATGCGCAAAAGCAACAAACGTAAAAATTTGATAAAAAAAAAAAAAAAACAAGAAAACAAACGAATTTTATATTCAAATGAAAGTTTACAATTTTCGGTAGATAAATGCGAAAGTTAAAGTTTTTTAAATATTTACTTCGGCTAGTTTGATAGATTTGTTTAAAAAAAAAAATCCCTTAAATTTTGAGTGTTCGAATTGGCAAACACATTCGAATATCCGGAAAAAAACGAATATTTTTTACCACGCTGAGAGACAAAGAAAACAAAAAAAAGAACAGCAAAACAAAAGTGTTTTGTGTTCGAACTCGCAACCCCAGCATTGAACTTTACAAATCACATTTGATTTTAGCTTAAATGTTTGTCAACAAAATATTCACGTTTTTCAGTATTTCGATAATTGTATTTCTTTTTTTTTTTTAATATTGTAAATGAGCGAGTTGCAAATGGAATGGATTTGAACCGGGCACCGCACATCTGACAAACAAATTTATTTAATTCATTTTGATAACGTTCATGAAATGTTTCCAAATCAAAACTATTTAAAAACTTTTAGTTTTCCGATGTGTGCGGCAATAATTTCGTTTCTCGTTATAAACCAATAAGGCATATCCACAAACGTACATTCAGTTTGATTAACTGCTGTGGCGCAGGAAAGGAGCTGCAAATGCAAACCCCAACAAGAGGAAGATCCCCATATCATATCCACACCACAATCAAGGAAAGAAAAAAGAAAAAAAAAACACGCGTTTTACACAAGAGAATTGAGTTGACGAATAAATGATAATATATCTATACACATATATATATATATACATATATATATGTATATATATATTATAGATAAATATATATGAAAACTATATGGCTTTATGACATAGAATTGTATCCTGTAAATGTATTTGTATCTGATGAACATGTACTTGCATATTAAATAACAAAAATACACACAAACACACACACACACACACACACACACATGTACGTTGTGTACTTAGACGAAAAAACAAGTCATTTTGGCAATAATAAAGCATAGAACAAACTATTAAAAAAAAACTTTCAACTGCCTTTTGCCCAACTTTAGTCAAACGAACGACAGTTGCGTTAAACAAGACGCAAGTAATCGACGCGCAGCTACCCTGTTAATGCGCCAAGAAACAACAGCTTAGAGTAAAAAATACTAAAATACCAAGAATCTCTTTCGGGTGAAGCAAAGCTGAATTAACGCCAAAGAAGTTTGGTTTTTTTTTAGGCAAGAATAAATTCTTAAGCTCAATATGAAAATCAGAAAACTTTGCATATTGATTGTGACAAATCCTGACTAAATCCAAAAAAAAAAAACATATATATATATATATATATTGAAAAATTATTGTCCTATCCGTGCATAAATTATTGGCAATTCCTTTAAACTTATCCTTAAGCGCCTTTTCAGTATTCTCTAGTAAATCGGCTCAAGACATGTAGCACGTTTCAGACGTTTACCCGCTTGGGACATTCTACTGTTTGCAGGGTATCGAACAAATCTCTGTTTTCACTAATTAAAACCCAATGAACTTTACAACTGACATAAACATAAACGTTACAATCCACTTATCAGTGGAGAACAAACACGCGCCCTTATCAAACATATTTCCGGAAAGCACGTTTTTTTTTGTTTTTGTTTTTGTCACAATTCAATTAGGAAAATAATGCTGCGGAACTAGTTCCCGTTAATAAGCTTAAGCCGTGTTAGAACCAGTTGGAACCAGTTGGAACCATTTGGAACGATAAATTATATTCTTGACCAGTTGGAACCATTTCGAACGATAAAACTCACCGAACTCGCGCTCGCAATCAATCACATAGCCCGGATTATCCATTAAGCTTTGATTATCAAAAAAAAAAAATAAATAAATAAATACAAAAAAAAAAACCGAATCTTTTTAAAATGATGTACACTGCACTGGGCTAGAGGCTCGACTGGTGTCTGGCTAATCCGAAGGCTTTCAGAGTTTTTTTATAGGCGCAGCTAAAGTTCGGATGCGACTATTGTCGCTGTCGCTGTCGCTGTCAAAATTCAACTGGGAAGCCACAAAACTCCGAGCGACACTTAAAGCATAATTTATCTTTGGATAATGCTGTACGTCTGGCATTATTAAATGGGCCGATTACAAGGTGGTTCTGTAAAACAATGGATGGCTAGCGATAAGTACATAAACTAAAAAACACTCAAACCGATAAAAACTTGCAAGTGAAACCTGTCGCTGGGTATGCCCGACTGTCGGTTACCCACACGGTAGTATCTATCCCACGCAGAAATCCAAATCCAAGCATATTACTAAATATTACAAATCTTTACAGAATATAGGTATATACATATATAAATTTTTCACTCAGTTAATTGTTGATTAATTGTTTTCAAAGAATTTGGCACACCCTTTACGTGGCCTGCGATGCGTACAGGGTGCTTGAAAAGCCAAGCGGCTAACAATAACAAAAGACTGTGATATAAGACAACAATAAGAGCGTGCTATAAAACTTAAATACCCACCCAGATACCGCTAAGAATAGCCGACCATCCAAAATTTGTGCAAGTCAGCGCCCACTCTCACTCTCCGTCTTTCATGTATATTTGGTGGTGCACGGGCTTTTGGTGGTGCAGTGCGGTATACAGAGTCAAAAGTTTGTCAACAGCCTCGCCAGATGCTTAGATAAATATGCAATTGCTTTCTTATGAACTACGTAGTTAGTACACACTCCCAACTCATCTAAAATATATAAAAAATAAAAATATCAACAAAATATAGATATAGAGGTAGATATATACATATATATACTTAGTTTAGGCTGTGCTCTTCGTTTGGCTGGGGTTAAATTCAATTTGTTTTTACTTTCTCAAATACTGTCAAACAGTATTGGAATTGCTGAGAATATGATAAAGCTATGTCTGGATCAGAATTTTATTAACAATTATGGATAAGTAATATGTTACAAATATATGTTGTCATTAGCTTTTGCCAATTAATATTCGATTGGCTTGTGAGCCGGTCATTAACTTAGATTCCAAATAATATAATGCCGGAGCTAGTTCACAGTTCAAAAAAAAAAAAATAAATAACATTTATAATTGTCAGTTATATTTAATCTCAAGAGCTTCAATACGGAATTCCTTAAATGCTTAAATTAGGATATTACTGATCCGTAACATTATGTATATATGTATTTCGTTAGTTGCAACAATTTCGCAAGTTCTCTTTTTTTTATATATATATTTTTTTTTGAATTTGCAGCTTGATAAATGAAATCATATGATTATTATGATAGCACAGATACTAATAGAGATTGCATAAATATACAGCTTTGGTTTCATTTCTTTTTTGTTGTCGGTTTTCTTTTTCGATTTCCATGCACAGAGCGAGCCGTACATAAACTAGACTATGAGCGTATTCAGAAATTGACAGAATTCTTTCTCAATGCAATTGACAAACAAAAGAAAGTTGAGAATATTGCTTTAAAATGACATTGTTGATATTCCTATATAATATTGGTAAAAACTTTTTGATTTTGTGGGTAAATAGTTTTCTCTTTATACACACATATATCTCGATCTCTGTCAAAACTTCTCTCTTTCTCTCTCTCTCTCTCTCTTTACACGCTCACTGCCTCTCTTTCGCTCTCTATTTTGTACCTTGCTCTTCTTATCTATGGGCACTTTGACGCAATACCTATTAATATATATATATATATTTATATACATATATATATATATATATATATATTTATTTAGCTTTCGGTTTATGAAGCTGTCTTTATAATGTTATAACAAAACCCGCGTAGTTATTAAAACTTCATACATGATATTTACACTACAACCAGAGTAGGTAAAATAGTTAAGCTTAAGCCTTAGGAATACATACATATATACACCTATACAAACACATACACATACGCATTTGCACTATTATCTAATGCCAGGGTAATAGCTACATAAGTTGGCAACAGCCTTGCATAGTTCGGCATTATCTTGAATGGTTGGTACTTAAAGCAAAGAATTGTATTTGCTTGGAAATTGTAAAACTATTAAGCTCCGTACTCTCATGTTACGATCGAAGTTCATGTTAATTAACTGCAACTGAATTTATTCTCGTGGTAGCGAAATGCGCAAGTGTGGCAACGCCGGGCTGTTATACATTGACATGGCTTGTAAACAGTTATCAGCTGGCTTAAAACAATTGCAGCTGTTTAACTTTTGAAAGTAACATAAGAAAATGGTCTTAAAAAGAATTCGTATACAAAAAAAAAATAAATAAAATTGAGAACTTTAATGTTAAAACTCGGAATCTTTCTATACAAATCAGTGTTTATTAGAAAAATGTCCGTTCCATAGTCTAGTTAGTTACAATGTTTATTGGCATTGCGACCAGTAAACATGCTCTTCAAAGGCAACTACAAATATATTATCAAGTAAATGGCCTTTTTGCTAAACCTTTTGCTTAAGTCGTATGTCAAACCAAAAAAAAAAAAAAAAACTAGAACACATTATAATTAATAAAAAAAAAAAATAATAATAATAATAAAATCAGAATATATTGCAGAAATACAGAGCCATAGAGCGGTACTTAGAAAATATATAATGCTTAAGCTGGGAATTGTACAGCAGAAAAACTGATGCGCTAACCTCGCCGATCTGCGTGTCAGATGATTTTCGTTAATACAATGGATTTTCATAATTGTTTGGAAGAGAAAACTAGGTTTATGCACACAATTCGAGCACGCGGAAGCATGTCAAAGAGCCAACGCTCCAAACGACTAGGATAATATAGGGGCTGAGCGGGCTCCATAAACTAATGTCTTCGCGTTCGCTATACATATAAATATGTATATATACATATATACATATTCATTTGTATATATATATATATATATATATGTGTGCGCACATCAGTGGCGACACTCTCCTACATAAATTTTGAATTGATCTAACATAAATCCACACACATATTCCGAAGCACACACAATTAACACGCACACACAACTAGATTCGCGAGTGTACACTGTGTGTGTGTGTGTGTGTATTTCGAAAGATGGGCATGTGCTCAGGTTTGATCAGCTCAAAATTGAAATGGGGGCGTGTCACGACAGGTGTGCGGACCCATAGGGGTAATTACAACGTGCAGGGAGAGCGTATTGCGCTGATTGCCCGTCAGATGGGGGCTTAAATAGGGTGATGTATGCTCCAGTTCCTCGTACGGCAGCAGGTTATCCAAATTGATGACACGTGCTATGTCCGAAAAGTATTCCGTACGCTCGACAACGGTGCGTATATGCGATATCTTGTTCTGCACGCCAACGATGAGCACGGCAATCTATCAGTCAATACATTGATAATGTTGTTAGCAGGCCGACTACATTACCTAATTACAGGGTATACGCACCTTAAATCGTTCCTCGCCAATGTTCTGGTGCTTGCATGTGACTCGGAGTCGCACCGTATTCAATGAACAGCCGGGCACATCTTCGCCACAGACCATTTTGGCCTTGTTGTACTTTACGCCGCGCGGAAAGAACTCAATCTCCCAAGTCATGCAGGGATCTAAGCATTTTGATCACACGATTTAGAAAGATGAGAGCATATATGAAAAATACAAAGGTATGGTGGGAAATGGGGGAAAACGGGATGGGAAACGGGTGGATCATTTGAGACATGTGACCATGATGGAGTGGTACTTACCGTCTTCGGTCTCCGCGATGTGGCGTTGCGAAAAGAAGCAGGTGACATAGTTCTTGTAGTCCTCGATCTTGTCAAAATTGTGCACATCGATGCCAACGCTCCACGTATCGTTCCAGTAGAGCCGCGGTGTGAACTGCAGTTCGCCGCACTCTGTGCTGCGGACCTCGCGTACGCGATCCTCCTGGCCCGACTGATAGCTCATGCCGATGGCAATGCGCTCCACGAGAAACTCCTTATGGTAGTCGATCAATGGGACGATTAGTAGATGCGCCAGCTCACTTGGCGTCATCATGCCAAAGCGTATGTGCATCACTGTCTGCTCGATCAGCTCCACGAAGCTGGATGCCTTTTTGTCGACACTAATATCGGCGGTTGCCTCGATTAGCTCGCGCCGATGGAGCAGCCATGTCTGCAATATGGTAAACAATTTGTACTCGCTGGTGACAACAATGTCGTTCTGCTGCAACAGCAGTTGCAATATAGCCGGATCCATTTCCACAAAGTCCTTGGACTCGGCCACCATCTCCAGATTCCATTTGAGGAAACGCTTCAGCGTCTCGGTGAGATCATTATGCGTGGGCGTAAACGATAGTGTATATTGCAGCCAGGAGACCAAATAGCCACTGGTCGCCGACTTGGCCACATGCTTCATCATATAGCCAACGCACAGCTCGATGAGATCCCGAACATTGTACTTGTCGGATAGCGCCAGCATGGGCATTACCGTCTGTAGCGTCACCTCGATATGGCCCACATACAAGTACTTGATAAATTGTGGAAATACCGCCGAGCAGCAGGCCTCCTCGTGCAGCTCAATCACATGCTTGCTGCACTCGTTCCACTCCGGATTCATGAGCATCACTTGAAAGACATCGCTGCTGGCGCAAAGGATGACACGGTGTGCCGGATACTCCTTGCCATCCACCAGCAGCACAATGTCCGACATCAGCTGCTCTGCATACAGATGGGCAATCTTGTTCAGCACGCTGTTCGCATCAATCATCTGCACAAACACAAACACACACACACACACACACACACACACACAGAGAGATGAGTATTAGAGATTAATGGGCCTCTTTGTCAGGTGCACTGTTCAATTGGATTCTGTGTAAATGCATACTCACGGTGCTAGCGCCATCCTGTGCTTCGTCTGTTTCCAAACACTTGCGTCGCTTGGCATCCTGATCCTCATTGAGATTTGTGCTACCCTCGGTGCCATTTGTGGCTGTTGAAGCGCTTGCATTGCCTCCAGCTCCGGGTTCACCTGATGCACCACCGCCAGCTGCCGCAGGACTAGCGCCAGCGCCAGCACCAGCTGCAGCAGCACCACCCCCAACACCACCACCACCACCACCACCAGCACCAGCACCAACAGCACCAGCACCACCACCAGCGGCACCACCACCTCCGCCAGCTCCTCCGTTGATGTTTGCGTTCATAAAAAACGTTGTGTCGGTGTGCGTTTCTGTAGCTCTGTGTAACAACTGGCAGACGCTCCTACTCCAAATCAATTGATTTGATGATGCCTACAGCATTACTCGTACAAGGCTCGTTGAGGACATGCCCAATAGGTTAACATCAATTTCTACCGAACGAAAAACAACAAATTGCGTTTTTGTGACTGTGTGACCGTATGCCGTGTTGCCCGTAAAACCCAAAACGCGTAGCACATTTCGCATATCACAAAAAATAAAAAAACACATTAAACAGTATTTTATAAAAGACCGCAAATTTTCAAATATTTTCAAAATAACAATATTATAAATATACACAGCCGTAAACTTCTTTTTTTTTTGCCATACGTAGAAAATAGTTATGTGCCGTTTATTAGCTGACTTGGAAATTTATAATTATATTGTATTTTTGGTATTTTCCGTCATACGTTGCATCTTCCTGCCTTGTCTAATCCATTTCAACAAGCATTAAAACAAATACCACTTCCATGCGTTTATTGGTTTCTTTAAGATAATTGATCAAAATATATTTTTAAAAAAACAAAAACGAAAACCAATGTGAAAGTCTTAAGTTGAGATCAAATATGCCAGATATCAGTACTAATATATTTATATATACTTTCGCTTTTTCTAAAAGTTTCGATATAAACTTCATTCAAGATTTAATAGCAAAATTTCAAGAAAAATATATTCCTAGATAATTGGCACATGTGAACAAAACTGAACTGAATGCAAAGAAAAGAAAAAGCCGCTAATGGACAACACAAGGAACAATCACAAAACTGATTCACATTTTCAGTGTAAATTTGTTTGTTTTGTTTCGACTATTATTAAATTTGTTGTTTTTTTTTGTTTGTTTGTCTAAATGGATGACTATTCGGTCCTATCAACCAATGCCCTCATAGAGGCTGCAGAAATTAGTTTACTTTGGCGATGACATTCGTATTGGTGTGTGATTCGGTTCATCAGTTCATCAGCTTAGAGCTCATCGTGACCGATGAATTTCCTGACGTACGCCTGCAGCTCTGGCAGTGAGCGACTGCCGTCGTACTCCTTCTGGCGCTGGCCGTTCTTGTAGATGAAGAGCGTTGGATAGCCTTCGACCTGCTGGTCTATGCAGATCTGTTTGTTCTCCGGCGATGTGCAGTCAACCTTGGCAAACACAATGCCCAGGTCGGCGGCCTGCGTCTCTGTGGCCAGCTGCTCCCAGGTGGGCTGCAGCTTCTGGCAATGTCCACACCAGGGTGCATAGAATTTGACAAAGGCAATGCCATCGCCGGTTGCCTTCTCGAATTCCTCGTTGCCGTTCAGCTGCAGCACATTTTGCTTTTTAGCCTCCGCCGGTGCTTCTTTGGCCGCATCCTCTAGATCGTGAGTGCCGCTTGGGGCACCAATCATCTTTACCACATAGGTCTTCAATGTGGACAAGTCGCGTGCACCCGCATATTTCTCAATCTTTTTGCCATCCTCAATCCAGAGCAATGTGGGATAGCCCTTGACCTCAAAGTCCTGGCATATGCTGCGATATTGTGTGCAATCGATTTTAGATATCGTTGCCTCCGGCTCCTTGATCAGCTCCTTGGCCAGCTCCTCCCACGTAGGTGCCAGACGCTACAGTTGATTCAAGCATGTAGTTTGTGTTTGAACAGAAGATAGCTTTAAGAATTTATTTACCTGACAATGGCTGCACCAGGGCGCAAAGAATTTGACAAAGTGATTGCCACTGGACACGTGCTTGGCGAACGTCTCCTCGGTGAGATCAACGACCTTGCCAACATTGGGATTCGTTTCGCTGCCATCCAGATGCTGCTGCTGCTCACTCAAATCCTCCTCGGCGGGCGTGTTCAGCTCCTGATTGATGAAATCCGTAATGGCTGGCAAGTCGCGTGTACCCTTAAACTTGATCGACTCCTTTTCGCCCAGCTTGAAGAGTCGCAGCGTGGGATAGCCAGTCACCTGGTGATCGGCGCAGAGCGTCTGATGCTTGGTGCAGTCCACCTTGGCAATGGTCACCTTCGGCTCATCTATGTTCATTATTTCGGCCAGCTGCTCCCACAATGGATGCAGGCGCTTGCAATGGCCGCACCTGCAAATGATTAAAGCGATCACGAACAGATATATATTATATATATAACGATTGATTTCTCTTGCATTCAAGTCCAGCATAAAATTAGTTTCGTCAATGTCAACGAGCGTTTGTTTCGAGAGCTGGCCGAGCTGTTGATAAGAATTCTGGGCTGCGTATATGCGAGCTCTTCAAACAAAATAAAAAAAAAACAATAAATGATTTCGAGTATCATGGGCATTGTCTGAGGATTAGGGGCATGGGCGAGGCAGGCCGGGTTGCTCGCGTTATTGACTAGAAAGAGTGCATGATATATGGTTGCTATATGTAAAAGCTGATAACCGGCCAGCGCGCCTAACTAAATATGAGTCCACAATTATGACTTATACTTCTCTATAATTACGAGTCGTACGTGCGTGTGTGTGCGCTTGGTAGATGTCAATCAATGGGGCACTTCTTCGACTTTTCTCAACAAAACAGAAAACTAAATATATAAAGCCCCTTTGACCGCCCTTATCAAGCTACGTGTTAAGAATATTTAAAGCGAAAAATACAAAAAAAAAAAAAAAAAACAATAATTCTTCTATTTCGGCAGCGTCAATGACACCAAAAGAGTTGCTGGCTCCGAAATATTGTAGAATACGAGCTGTTGACTGTTGCCTGTTGTCTGTTGGAGCTGGGCGCGTGACACGACTTAGCCAGACGACTTCACCTCAAATCAATGATTTATGTAAATTATTTTCAATGAAATTAAATTTTATACATATTTATAATAGTTGTGTGTTGTGCATTTTATGCTTGTGCAGTATTTTTGGATTTGGCTAATGCGGGATTTAGTATATTTAATATGGCTTGTGTCACAATTGTGAACAGAGCGCGTTTTTGAATTGTAGGCCGTGTTGCTAAGTCAGCCGTTTGTTAGCTAATTTGTTTTTAGTTTTTAGAAATTTTCAACTGACTTGGCATTTTTTTCTTTTTTTTTTTTTGGCAATATTTATGGCCAATTCGTGCTGAGAAAGCTAATTCAGCTGTTTTTTAACATTTGAAAGTTGGCCACTCTGATTGTGGTGCAAGTAACTGTTTAAACAATGCGACACGCACTCATCTCTACTTCAGCTTCTTATGGCTGTGTCAACAACAATGCAATGTGTGTTAACAATTTTTAATGTGTTTGCACACAAGTCGTAACACATAGAATGTCTGCACACATGCATAAACATACGTACGTATGAACAGATGTTTTTAAAGATTGCGTGGCTTTGTCTGCATGCGTGTGCGTGTGTTTCTGCGTGTGCGTATGTGTGTGTTTAGTCAACTAAAACTTTAACTCATTGTTTAAACGTTTGCTTAGCCGCATTCAAATAGCCAAATTTCCCAATTATGGTACACATCAACGCCTTTCAGCAATTTTGCTTACCATGGCGCAAAAAACTTCACAAAGACATTGCCGGCTTTGATGGCTTCGTCGAATGTTTCCGGATTGAGCTCGACGGCAAATTGCTTTTCGTCGGCTGGCTTTGGGTCATCGTCGGTCGCTGCGGCTGCCAGAAATGGTTTTATGCTTAGCGCACAGATGGCGAGTGGTATAATTGATTTAAATAACATTTTGGAGTGCACAATTAAGTTTGTCTATCGCCTTTGCACCTCTTATATACACTGCATGAAATGCTGGTTGTGTTGGGCAGTGTGACCAGCTTCGTGTGACACAAAAATACCACGGCGACTCACCGCCTACGCAAATTGACGAGTTGTATTTGGTGGTATCGATGATTTTCGCAAAACACTCGATATCGATAATATAAATTTTAAGTGTGACCAGCTTTGTGTGACACAGAAATACCACGGTGACTGAGCACCTACGCAAGTTGATGTGTTGTATTTGGCGGTATCGGCAATTTTCAAAAAATAATCGTTATTTAAACTTAAACTTCGTTGCTCGATTTAAGGCAATTAAATAATTCCGTATACGAAGATTTACTTTAAACACACATTAAATACAAATTCAGCTTATGTCGAATAATTTTCATTTAATTATGAGGAATCCCGTACATTTTGGTTTATATAACAATGTATATTTTACACTTTTAGAAAGTTTATTCCTTAAAAAGCCTGTTTATAACAAGGCAATAATAAAATGTAATATACGAGCTTAGTACACTTTAGTAAACGCTAAGTATATACGATTTAAGCATTGAAAAATATCAGTTCATATATATATATATATGATTCTCACAAAAAAATAGCAATACCTTTTTCAAAAAAAAATTTGCTTAAAACCAGGAAATATATATTCGTCTAGAGTTTCATATTGGTTTCTTACAGACTATTGATTATTATTTTCAACATGATTAGCAGTTCTATTTTGATTTTTTCGATTTTTATATAGGTTTCGATTATTATAAATCTTCTGTGCAGCCAGACTCTATTAATTGTGAATGGGACGAAGGATAATCAAGTGAAAGTTTTAGATGTTCCATAAGAATCAGATTTAAGCATAGATAAAAACAGTCTTGAGAGTATTTGTACCATTATAATAGCACTTGTTTACCTTGCCGCACAAAGCAACAAACACAAAATAATGTAGAATTAACATAGTTTTGTTGATTTTGAAATATCGATTGCATTTTCTTTTTGATTCTCATTCATTCCCAAACTCTCAGGGTGTGACTCTAAGGACCAAAGGACTCAGTAACTGGAGGCGCCAATCATTTTGCGTATTTGTTCAAACGATAGCCAAAAGGTGAGCGACCAGGGCGCCATGCGTATCCAACAGGGCAGAAAACCCTTGTAGAGCGCAACGAAACCCTCCTTGGCCACAGTCTGGCGCAAACAATCCAAGGAGCCGCGATAGAGCAAACCTCTGGAAATGGTATTGAAAGAGTATATAGATTAGGGCTGTGAGAAGGACGAGA
Organism: Drosophila virilis; assembly: GCF_030788295.1. Taxonomy (NCBI): domain Eukaryota; kingdom Metazoa; phylum Arthropoda; class Insecta; order Diptera; family Drosophilidae; genus Drosophila; species Drosophila virilis. The sequence goes on from NC_091543.1 coordinate 13,357,212, forward strand.
GACAACATGCTTACCGGCCCAGCTCGTCGGTGGGCTGATTCATGATGCGCGTCTTGACCACATCCGCCGGTGTGCCCATGATGGCCGCCACGAATCCAGCGCATATGGAGGCCAGAACATGCACCGTGTGGCAATCGGGCATTTGCAGGCGACGCATAATCAGATGCTTGATGGTATCATATGTGGTTAGATCACCCAAATTGACCAGCGCCGCACGCTGTACATTCGGTATGCTGCCCTTCCAGAGGCCCTTGATGCCGCCGCGCTGCACAATCATGCGGAATGCATGCCCCGCACTGTGCACACGCGGCGCCTCGCCCATCAGACGGCGCCGTCCCTCCATTTGTATTTGCACCTTAACCAGATCCGCGGGCGAGGCCAGCCATTGGGCAACGGCACCGGCGGTAACACCGCATAGCGCCGATTTCCATACGGGCAGCGCCTGGCTGCCGTTCTTGGTGAACTCCTTGCGCATCAGATCATAGCTACAGATGCGCACGCCGCTGTCAAGGAGGATACGAGATTAGTTCGGCTGGCTGGCTGGCAAATGGGCAATTTTGGATTGGAAATCGCAGTCCAGTATTGCTCTACACTAGGCTTCTACTTAAGGAGGCACAGATCATGTGCCAGCATTAACGTATATGTATTGTACTTGTTAGGTTGTTGATTGGATTGCCCACCTATAGACGACGTGTCTGTAGAGCGCCGGCGTCACGCCCTGCCACAATTTGATGGCGCCCTCCTCGCGTACAATGCCAAAGGCGGTGGCGACCATGCCGCGATATTGCATCTGGTAATGGGGGGTTTTTCAGTTACATAATATGCAGCTCATTATAGAACGTATATATACCTATCTATACACATGTACATACATACATAATGTGTGCACCATGCATATAGAGCACATTTAACACACGCACAGAGAAATGGAATTATGCATATTTGTGTGGTGGTAGGGGGAGGGTAGTGGGGTGGGTGTGTGGGATAGGTAAGTGGATTGGCGTTTGGCTACTACAACAGCATGAAACACAGTCACCTGATCTCAATCTCCATGTCTACATTTATCTCTAGTGCTCAGATGGACACACCCCAAGAACAAGAACAAGAATAAAAATAAATAAATAAATAACAGCAGCAGCAGCTAGAGCTTATCAGCAAGCTGATAATGCATAAGACTGACCAAAATAGTGCCCGAAAAGCTTAAGTTAACTTCGGCATACCGAAGCGCCCAAATACCCTTGCCAAAGGAAATATTTGTTAACTTGATAGGAGTATCGACATTTAGACAGATTAAGCCCAAGGCTGCAGAAAGCTACAACAACAATGTTTGTATCGTTTGTCAACACTGTTAAGCAGACGCACGGATCTGGTCAAGTGGTGTGTGTGTGTGGCCAGTTATAGGCTGGGTTTTGGTATCGGTCGCTTATCGGTAGCCGCCTGCGAGGGTATCGTTATTAGCAAAGCCGGGATCAAAGCTAGCATGCATGAGACCAAGCACAATAACAACAACAACAACAACAACAACAAACGGTTTACACCAAAATACCAAATAATGCCAAAATAAAAATCCAAACAAAATACCCAGACTACTCACATTTGCCTTGGCGCTGCTGCTGCTGATGCTGCTGCTGGCAATTGTGGCCACACTGGCCGCCTCGCCTTGGATTTGCAAACGGGTCTTTGTGAGATCCAGCGGATATGTGACCAGCTCGGCTATGGAGGCGGCCACAACCGAAACGATATAGGTGCAGGCAAATGAATCCGCATAATCATATTTAACTGGTCGCAGCTGATGGCGTCCGCTATTCACAGCGCTGCTACTGCTGCCGCTGCTGCTGCTGCTGCTGCTGCTGCTGTTGGCCGCTGTTGCATTGGTCGCTGCGTTGGCGCTGGCATCGGAGCTGGGCACACTTGCCGTGGTTATGGCCGCGGCAGCGGCTGCGATTACCTGGGGCGCAGGCATGATTTAACTGCAATTGGATTTATTTATTAACAAATTCAATTTTATTATTTAACAGCATGATACGAGTCCAAGCACACACACACACACACAAACAATGGCGCGAGTTTTTTGGTGGCAAGCCAATCAATGTATGGGCTGCGCTGCCGCGACTGTAGCTGCTGCCTCTGCTGCTGCTGCTGCCGCTGCCGGCGTTGCTAAAGTCAACAATTTAAAGCGCAAAGATCGCGTGACTTGTTAAGCACTGCAGAAGCTGGTTTGCTAAACGTCTCAGCTTTCAAGGATGCTGTGCGCACATTTGGCTCTCATTTATTTTTACATAACACTGACAACAACAGCATCGGCAGCGGCAGCAGCAGCGGCAGCGGCGGCAGCAACGGTTGCCAACGACGTCAAAGTGTGAAGAAGAAAAACAAATAAGAAAAAAAAAAAATAAAAATAACAAAAATCTGAACCAAAATTAGTTTTAGTTATGTTGTGCGCTCGCCTTTTATTCCGTGGCCGTAGACGCCGTGTATCGGCGGCTTTTATTCAATTCAACGCCAGCCCCGATCGTCTGTACATTGCAGAATTGATTTGTATGTTTGTAACTGATATAGCGTATGTATAAGTATGTATTTTTTTTCTTTTATGAGCGCTTATCAATTGTGCATCAATAAAACAAAAAGTATGTGTGTCACAAAAACAAAAACAAACCCAAAACTAAGCACAGTGTTGCATATCGCTGTACAAAGTCTGGCAGCGCACTAGTGCTGCAAAATGTCGACAATTATTAAAAGCTGTTAAAAGCTATAAAAATAGCTACAATAACTGGAATTGAATACCCAAAAATATACCATATGATGAATGCAAGGCAGTATTAAATCAAGCAGGACTGCCAACATATCTTTTGTAGAGTCTGCCGAGTTTTATACTTAATAAGAAGACGCTGCGATTGAAGTACATTTCTTTTCAAAATAAAATTCGCAGATAGCTTTCAAATCAGATTTTAAAAAGCTAATTTGGCAACACTGGCGCGCAGCATATCGGCGCCCTATCGATACTATCGTAGTAACGATAACGATAGATGCACAGCAAACAGCTGGTTTTATGACTTAATTGGCCTTGCTTTTTTTTTTTTGAAAAACGGGCTCTGCTATTGCTGGTGCTTTATTTACTATGCGCTAAGCCTCGTTACGCTGATTACTTCATAGCTCTGCAAAACAGCTAACAGCAATCGAAACGAAATTGCAACAATAAAGGCAACGCAGCGATAGCAACTTGCGACACAAAATAGTTGGCAATAGCAGTAGCAACAACAACAACAACAACAACACGCACTCGTTAATGTAAGTAACAATATGGCCAAAATCGCATGAATCAAAAGCTAATAGTATTCTATACGTGTGTGTGTGTGTGTGTGTATGTGATAGTATGAGTAAGACGGAAGCTGGCGCAACGGCCGCACCCAAAGCCGAATCGAATGTGCGCCAACAACTGGAAACGTATCGGGTCTATGTGGTCACCTGGAATGTGGGCAGTCGGTTTCCGGACAACATCACACTGCGTCAGCTGCTGGGCTTGCCCGAAGATGACAGTGGGGATGCGGCTGGCGAACTGCCCGATATCTATGCAATTGGACTGCAGGAGGTGAACGCACAGCCGCAGCATCAGGTGCTGGGCCTGTTCAAGGAGGATCCATGGACGCACAAGGCCAAGCACCATTTGCGCAAGTACAACTATGTGGCCGTCAAAACCGAGCAAATGCAGGGCCTGTTGCTGACGATGTTTGTCCGTCGACCGCATGTGGAGCATCTTAAGGACATGGAGGCGGAATTCACGCGCACCGGTTTCGGTGGCATTTGGGGCAACAAGGGTGCGGTCAGTGTGCGTTTCACGCTATACGGCTGCGGGCTGGCGTTTGTTGTCTCCCATTTGGCCGCCCACGATCATCAGCTGGACGAGCGCATCGAGGATTACAAGCAAATAATCGAGAATCATCATTACCATGTGAAGCGCTATCGCGAGATCTACGATCATGACTATGTATTCTGGTTTGGTGATCTCAACTTTCGGCTGGAGGGTAGCGACAGCGCAACGGAGGTGCGCGACGCACTGAGCGATGAGCAGAAGCACAAGGAGCTGCTGCAGCGCGATCAGCTGTACCAGGTGCGTGAGCAGACGCAGCAGGCATTTCAGGTGCTGCACGAGCGCTTGCCCGCCTTTCCGCCGACGTTTAAGTTCAAGGAGGGCACCTCCGAATACGACATGAAGCGGCGACCTGCCTGGACGGATCGCATCATGTACGCAGTGCAGCCGCTCAATCGCCAGCCCGGCATGCCGCTATCCATTGAGCAGTGCTCCTATAAATCGCATCCCGCCTACAACATTAGCGACCACAAGCCGGTTACCAGCGATTTTACGATCAAGCTTTATCCCAATTATCGTGCGCCGGGCGTCAGCTTTAGCCCGCTGTCCACTTGGCGCATTGGCGATGAGAATACCGTGGAGTATCGCAAACAGCCGGAGTTTGAGGAAGGACCCAACGATTGGATTGCCATCTATGGCATTGACTATGCCAGTCTGGCGTACTATGTGGCCTATGAGTATGTGAATCAGGCCGAATCGCCCAACTCATCCGACTCAAACCAGGAGCGCGATTACTTTGAGACGCCTGCACCGGCGCCACATCGTCACAGTCGACATCATCATCATCGCAATCGGCAGCGATTGCGTCGTCAGCAGGAGGCCAACGAGGAGCTGGTGCGTCTCGATTTTGCCGACGATGTCGAGCTGCGCCATGGCGAACAATATTTGCTCATCTATTTCCGCAGCACTGGCCTGCGCGGTGTCACCAGCATCTCGGGCATTTCCGATCCTTTTGTGGCCGAGAAGCGCAGCGGCTCGCCGCATCGCACCGAATACCATGTCGACTAGCTAGCGGAGGCCCTGGACATTTATATACTTTAGTTGCCTTGTTTTACCTTAATTTGCCTTATTTTTTTTATATTTCATATATGTATATATCTTACGATCTGATCTATGTAGATGCATTGCCTGTTATTGATGTGTAATTGTTTGTTTCTTTTTTTTTTTATCTATATACTTTATATATGTATGGATATGAATGCATTTATGTTTATGTGCATGCTTTTGCTATACATTTCGTTACATTTAATAATTATTAATTTTTTAAATGTATATACGTATATAATACACAAATACACGACAAACAACACAGACCAATTGAAAGACTGTTCCCATTTAGATATATGTATGTACATATATGGATCCTTTTATAATCCTGCTTTCTTTTGTATTACGGCATTTTTGAAGCCTTAAGATTTTTATGAATATATATATATATATATGTGTACATATATTATGTTTTCATGTTCCATCCGATGGTTTCCATATAGCTATATCAAGGTATATGTATTTTTTCCAGACGGTTTTTTTTTTATATAGATATACCCAACTTGTGTTCTACAGTTATCTTTATAATTTGATTACGGTATCAAGGCGACAGTCTTTTAAGTCCAACCCGTAAGAATTACAAAGTACAGAGTTCTTAATTGCATGGTATATATATATATATATATATATATACATATAAAATGAATCGAGAGTTTGTAAGACTTTGCACAGATTCTGTTCGCATAGCCGCAACTCGTAATCTTTTAATAGGCATTTACTTATGTCATACGTTTGGAACGAGGTGATTTCGTAGGTTTAAGCCTTATAGTAACAGCTATATATTATCGGGTTACTTTATACAGAGCTCGCTGTTCCCACAGTACACTTAACTCTGATTGTGCTACTAGCTATACCCTACTTTTAGCGGGTAGCTCTGATTTGTATAACGTTTGGAAGCAAGCTTGAAAGTCCTAAAGAACTTATCTATTAGCGAATATTTAAATATATACCGATATAAAGAGTTATTCATGTATATTTCATGTAAGACTCACCTTGATGATATTTCCCTAGTTCCTTCGTTCTGTAAATGAAAAAAACGCATGCTTAATATATATAATGTAAAACTGTTTGATGGGATTTACTCACCTCGACTTAACCTCAATAAGATTGCAAATTCTTACTGGAAAGGAACTCAAGGAACTTGACCCCTAAACCAAAGAACTATTAGATCGTAAGCTAGCCAGAGAAGAAGTTAAAGCTGTTAAGTTAATCAATTGGCCGGGCGAGGGTATTCGGAGTTTGTGCAAACGAATTCGGTTTGTGCATGTGGTGCAATGATTTTTATTTATATAAATGATGTCCGTTGTTGAAGCATTTGAAGCGCTTTTTAACCGGTTTTTGCACTCGCCGCACTTTGCCATGCCATCAAATTTAATTACGTCACAATAATTGCCACACCTGCAGAGCTCATTTCCATACAAAAGATGACAAATTCCAGCTCAAGGCATCAAAAAAAAAAAATAAATAAAATAATAACGAGAAATTGGGCTAAATACAGAAAACCTTTTGCTTAGCGGTAATTATTATTTTTATTTATTTTGTTTATATATATAGGCATTTATTTGTTGGAGATGGTTTTTGTAATGATAAGCATATAAATAAGGTATAAATACATGATATAGTTGCCTGTGCTAGTTAGTTAGTCATCACTTTTAAAAGCACAAATATAAAATACTAGATACTACGCATACATACATGCGGCTATTTAATTTATATATCTATAGAAATGTATATGCTAGCTGCACAAAAATTGTTTGCTGAGTTTTCAGTTTTCAGTTTTCAGTTTTCGATTTCGTTTAATTGCCCCTTTTCCGACAATTTTTCCGCCTGTTTATCTATAAAAATGTTGTGCGCAATAAATTTGGAATAAAAAAAAAGCGTACACGCCTTGAAAAATGATTGGGTACGCTTCATAAATAATCATAAAAGATATTCGAAAAAAAAAAGAAAGAAAGAAAGAAGAATGCGCATATGTATATGTAAATCGCAATTTACTTCCCATTATATGTTTTTAATTTTCCTCAATTTTTCGCTTGGACTAAACAAGTTTGCCAAAGGAACTGCAGACTTTTTAAATTTCAATTGTTCGAGTTTTGTTTTATGAATACTTGGGTAAAATGTTCCCTTAAAGAGTCAAAAAAATTATATATATATATATGTACAAACAATGCACTTAAATATTAGACTTGGGCAATATTCGTTGATCAGTTAGATCCATATGATATATATCATATATGTTTGTTCGATTCAAGTGTATATTAGAGCTGTGGTAAAAGTCTATAGCTATGAAATGTCATATATCAATTTCAATTGTTCAATTACAATATTTATATATATATATAATATAGTTATATACAATTATACGTTGACTGTTCTTGTATGTAGTATTATCAAAAATAGTATGCCTGCTACTTATAATTAAATACTCTATAAAAAATATTACAAAAAAAAATAAAACATATATGTATGTAAAATGTATTCGCTGCCTTTGCCTCAGTCAGTTGAAATTTCATATTCGTTGTAGTTGCTTTAAAAATTATACAAAACAAGAAATAAAATAGTAATAATAAATTACATTTACACTTAAATCTAGTTAAACAATTTGCTTTCATTATATGCAAATTTAGGACATATGCTACATAACAAACGGGATTTGATTAGAGGGGAAAATTACTTTTGGCCTGAACACTTTGGAAGTACTATACTTACATAAGAGCTATCATAATACAATGTGCTTAAACATCTATAATTGATGTTTTATTAAACATTCATTTTCTCAGACAATTTTGCCATGATTTCTTTTTTTTGTTGGTTTTCGAAACGCATTTTTTTCTCTTCTTTTTGTTTACGGCATGCGTTAAACGCACTATAATTATATAAAAAAAAAATTAAAATAAATAAATTAATATATTAAAAAAAAAAAAAATCAAACAGATAATTGTACTTGTTTTTAGTTTCTGCGTTTTTGTAAATTGTAATGAAAATACATTGTGTTGTGTGGGAGGGAAGTGCATTCGCAAGTCGCTAAGAGCTGCTCAGATCAGCACGCCAGTGTGGCAACGCTGCATACAAGTGCATGTGTGTGTGTGCTTTCGTTGAGTTAAGCAGCTTGCCAATTGGCGACCAGGTCTGGCAGCATCGTTTTACTAACTAACTAACTGTACATTGCGTTTGCGTGTGTGTGTGTGTGTGTGTGTGTGTGTGTGTGTATGTGTGTACGTCCGGTTAATTAAACGCGCTTTCTTCTTTTTTGGCATCTTCTCTGTCTGTTTTGTGTCTATGCTTTCGGTTATTGCTTCTATTTATATTTGTTGTTGCTTTGAGCCATTTAACCTTGATCAGTTTTCATTACGTTGAACTTTTGATAATATGTGTGTCTGTGTGTGAGCGTGCCTGTTTGTTATTCTTGTGTTTCAGTGTGTGTGTGTGTGCATATCAAAGCGAACTATTAACCGTTTTCAATGTTTGTTTAATTAAACGAGCGCTTTTTGATCGCCCCTAAAAAGAAGCACACACACTCTCACACACTCACACACACACACACACACACACACATACACACGAGCAGACTAAACAATAAAATATCGCAGTGTTTACAGTTACAGCATCAGCCTCAGCCTTTCGCTAGAAGAGAATCCAAAGCATTTACACAGTCTCCACAGTTTCCACGCATCACACGAACAAACCGAATCCACGCGTTGCAATCGGATTCAACAGTCGATAGACGTTATAGCCGTAAAGGAGTCTAAAAGAAATATCCAAACTTTTATGTTAAAAGAGAGCGTAGTGCGCAACTAGGGGTTAGCTAGGTATTTAAAAACAATCGACGTTGAACAAATTTAAGGAAATTGATGAAAGTAAAACAAAATGGATAATGGATTAGATATGGAGCTGTTAACTGATAACAGCATAAGTTTATATATGTTATATAGAGGCTAAGAACATTTTGGTAGACAATAAGAGCACACTCTCATGAAACTAGCCAAACAACACAAGCGTATGTGTTTCTTCTAACATTCAATATAAGGCAACATCAATATATGATGTACTTCATGCATTGTTGCATATAAACAAACACAAATATAAATTCTGAGTCCCAGTAGTTAAACCAAGAGGCCCAAATCGGAGCCGATCTGTATACTTTTGGTCGGCTCGCGACCGAGCCTAAGCGAGCAAAGCTATATACCTGAGAATACATAACCGTCTTTCCGCTTAGCCTTCCTTAGCTGTTCCTAAGATATATTTGTAAAATCAGAAACTGATGAGAAGCTAGCTGAGGCGGCACTTTCGCTGCTCCAACTAAGTACAAGAAGTCCAAATCAAATCTATTGACTTCAATTATATTGTGACAGGACGTCACAGAAAGGACAGCCTGGACAGCCATAAGACTCTCTCTCTCTCTCTCTACCGATTATCCTGATAAGACAAAATATGAAGCGAAGTGATGCGGTCTTAGCCATAAGAATATATTGAATAAAACTGTAATAATTGTGAATTTAATTGAACTGCAGAAGCACGTTTGTGCTGATTGACTTGAGCTTTTTGAGTAATTATTACATGGCGACCGTGACAGAACTGAGTCTGCAACAGTTGTTGCGCTGGACAACACCAAGAAGAATAAATTTTAAAATTCAAAATTGAACGCAGCAAGTAGAGTGGTATGTGTGGCAGAAGAGGCGGTGTAGTAAAAAGCCTGCGAATCCGAAAGGCAAAACTGCTCAAACTTCTAAATAGCAACGATACCTTACCGTGGAGCACAACTGTGAAACTACACGCAGAGCTTGAACACATTAAATCGTTGCTAATAGAAAAGCAAAAGAGCCTGCCACAAGAGCCTATGCGCACAACCACCTACACTGCAATCCCAAAATATTAGTTAAATACTAATCAAAAGTAAACCATCCCAAGCCAAGGAAATACCAACGCTAAGGAGGACATGCCCGAGTGACTGCGAGGGACCGCTATACAAGTTAACACATAACACTTAATATAGGATATTTCATAAGTTTATAATCAACCCTCGCTATCGCGGGGGGTAACCGGACACTTTTGTTTTGCTGCAAGTGTTTCCGATATTGCCTGAGATTTTGCTGAGTCGGCTTGCCGACCATGACATTGTGGCGTGATGCGAGTTTTGGCTTAGCTTAAGTGAAATATTCTGTGTATTAAGAAATTAGTTTTTGAATTCGACTTTCACTGAGGCACATCGGCCCAGGGACTTCGCGCTTAAATTAACTCACTCACTACGGCGTATCGGCCTAGTGTTTTATGAATAACCAAAATAAAGTCCTTTAACGAAAATCCGCGAAGACCTTTTATTTAAATATTAATTTATATACGTATATCCATAAAATATAAAATTGGAAACCGGAGGTGCAGCAGCGGCAGCAGCAACAGCCTAATTCTTCACACAGACCAAGACCATTACCCGGCTCTGGCGTGAAACCGATGTCACCCACACTCAGGCGGCCGTGGCCATGCCCACCATAAAGTAGACACACACACACACAGCAAATAATAACTACAACCTGCTTGGAGCTGGACAAAAAAAAAAAATTAACTGAGTGAGTACAGGGCATGAGCTCTAAGGCAAAAAATAAGCCAAGACGCAGTGGCATTAAGGAGCGAATCAGACGGAGAAAGTCTGAAATCGTAAGACTCCTTTATAAATGCAAAAATCCACTCCCATGGGACACTGCAGTGAAACTAAATGACGAACTCGAACATCTCGAGTCGTTATTAAAATCAAAGAGCAAGCCCTGTCCCTCAGATATAAATATAAAACAACTAACAAAGAATCATCGTCCACCGCCAAGACAGATACCAGCACGCCCACGCAGATGCCCACCAGATTGTGAGCAAGAGTATTTGTATAGGAATATGGGGGGAGAACAATCAAAGGCAGATGATAACACTGCCAATGTAGTTAACGTAGTAGAAGTCGTAGTAAACAAACATACTGCTAATAATACTCATTGTAATAGCCTCAGTAAACATCCTTCTGAAGCTTAATCTTCTTCATAAAAAATCACTGAGGAAGCGTTATATGAATCGAGCCAACGACTTAGACAAGGTCTAAGCCACTGCTTAAATAAAATATTTAAGTAGCGGAAGCTTACATGGACTGGTCCCAAATAGTAGAAAAGATAAAGCGGCATAGGGAAAATTTCGATAAATCATACAAGTGCCTTAATAAAAGCGTACCAATTCTAAGACCCACCATGTTACCGAGTGTCAAAATAAACTGACAAGTTTACACAGAGTCCAAACTTCAGACGTTTTACAACGTCTAAGGGATAATCTGGTAAACTCAAATAAAAAGTATGATCTCCAGCTTTATCTACCAGCGGTGTTAAATACACCGGTAACATTTGATAAGTCACTACTGACAAACGACCAAAAAGAAGATACAAAATTAGTAAACATGGCACAAAGAGTTGTAGAATTTATCAAGCTAGCCACATCTCTGATACCAGAGTTTGACGGTAAGCCGGAAAATCTCAAAATTGTTCAATTGATAAGGTAAAACTTATCATGCAGGCAGGCACATTCATAAATATGAATGATGCAGTCTCCAAATTTGTTAATAGCTGCACGGTGATAACAGGTCAAAGTAACACTGTCCTGTATTGTCGACGAGGGTGCAAACAATAATAATAGAGGAGGCCGAGGTCATAATCGTGGCAGAAAATACAACCACAACAATTATAACCGAGGCGGTAACAACAATTACAATAACCGTGGAGGAAGAGGCCGAGGTAACACCAACCAAGGTTATAATAGTAACAATGTGACAATGGCGCAAAATACGCCGGAAAACTCTCAGAACCAGTAAAGGTAAAGGTTCATTCCATCAATTACAGTCTTAATATATTTGTCACTTTTTATAATCATTCAACGGAACTCACATTCCTAATAGATACTGGTGCAGATATCTCACTTTTAAAAATAAATTCAGACAATTTCAAAATTCAAGAAGAAAAAATTAAAAACATCCAAGGCATAGGCCTAATAAAATCTCAAGGAACAACTTCAATCAACAAAATATATTATTCCACACGAAGTACATTCCGATTTTTCAATACCGTGTGATGGAATAATAGGCATTGATTTTATTAAAAAATTCAAGTGTCAATTAGATTTCAAACCAAGTGAGGACTGGTTTATAATTAGACCTCAAAATTTAAATTATCCAATTCATGTTCCGATAACATATAGTTTTGCCAGCCAGATCCCAAGTAATTCGAAAAATATACATTAATACAGTAAATGATTATATATTTGTTCCTAATCAAGAAATACATAATGGAATTTATGTTGCAAATAAAATAGCAGCATCCAAACATGTATAAGTTAACACTTAAGAATTGCACCAAAATAACGCTGTATAAGAAACTTGCACAATATTTATATTGACCCATTTACAACCAAGCACATTCCGCTGACACATGAGTTCGGTAACCTGACACCTGACTATGCGGCAAGTATCCGCGTTGTCGCTTATGCTGAGAGTCGGCTTGCCGACTGTATCTTTGTAGTTTATAGATCCAAGTTTTAGGCATAATTCCAATTCAATTTTATACCACAATTCAGTTCTGTATATAACGTTTGACAATAAACATACATTGCTCCGGCTTTGCCGTTATAAAATACTTTCTTATTATTGATACAATCACTGAGCCACAAGGCCAGCGATACGAGAGTGAAGTGAAACTCCCAAAGTGATCATCGTAAGAAGATATCGTTTACAGCGGCCGACTGTGCTTCCCTTAATAGCGCAAGACGGCAACTTGATATTTTACATATAACAACATACATATATACAAATACATATGGCATGCTATGTACTCCCGTTCTGCCGATGCTTTGAGCAACAGAACTCCAAACTCTAGTATGTACTTTAGGCTAAGTCCATTTTAAATAAAGAGAGACGATTCATAATGAATCTGACCAACAAGCGAACCACATATGTTAACATTCCTACAATAAGGTAAAATTTATCACGAGAAGAATTGACAAGCTGACAAGGGAAGTTTTAAAAACTAAAAGAATTTTAAAATGCAAAACTTCAGCATAAAAAACGTTAAGAAAACAAATACCAAACTGATTGAGCAATCGAAATGACAGAAACACACACACACATGCGCATAGATTTTTTTATGGCTTTGTACGTGAGATGTTGACGTGAAATGCAGCGCAAACGCAAACGCAATCCAAATCCAAATCCAAATCAGAATCAGCTAATTTAAACGTTGCCGTTTTCTCACACTCAAACATTTTTGTGGCTGCGCGAGCCACTTGAAAGCAAACACAGCAGCTGCGGCGGCGGGAAATGGGAGAAACAAAAAAAAAAAAAACCAAACTGAGAGAAAATGCCTCAACAATAAATTCCTTGTGACGACTGGGGCGGTGCCGTCGCTGCTTCTGCTGCTGCTTGCGTTTGCATAAACAAAAGATACATATATGCATACAACACATGCATGCACAAATGCTTAGAAAGCACATGCCTCTTCATATATATACGCATGTATGTATGTGCATGTGTATGTTTTGTGGGAGGGAGAGGGGGAGGAGTGGGTTTGTGAATTGGCATTTGAAAGTATTTTTTTGAACAATGGCAACGCTTTGTCTTCCATTCTGTTATTACTTAGTACAAGTTAACAAGAAAACCCCGCACTTAGTTACTAAGTAGCCCGCGTAAGCGCTGACACACCAATATTGGAGTTCAGCGATCTATCTGCAACAGTCAGCGGCGTTAACCGGATACTTTTGTTATTGTCGCAAGAGTTGCCGCTATCGCCTACAATTATGCTGAGTCGGCTTGACGTTGTAGCGTGTTGTCCTTAGCTTAAGCTGCACCAATTTGTATTTTCTGAATTTAGTTTTGTATTTGACGTTTAAGAATAATCCGCCTATTGTATTATATTGTATATTGTAGCATGCGTACATTACAATGATATCGCGCACGCTTAAGGATTGCGAGCTAAATTACGCCACTAACGAAAGAAAATTGTTAGCGATAGTTTGGGCCATAGGCAAACTACAGAACTACCTTTACGGCACTCAGGAGGTTAGGATCTTCACAGACCACCGACAGAAACACCAACGCTAAAATCAAGCGATGGAAGGCCTTTATAGACGAAAACAACGGGAAGGTGTTTTACACGCCAGGGAAGCAAAACCTTGTAGCCGATGCGCTGTCTCGACAACACTTGAACAACCTAGAGGTTGAGTCTCAGTCCGACGCTGCCACGGTGCCTAGCGAGCTTTCGCTCTCATACACCATCGAGACTACGGATAAACCCCTAAACTGCTTCAGAAACCAAATTATTTTGGAAGAGGCAAACCAACCACTTCGGCGAGACTTCATTGTTTTTGGCAATAGAACTCGCCACGTCATTCACTTTAATAACAAAAACCTACTTGTCGAATCTGTTAAAGAAATCATCAACGCCAACGTCGTAAACGCGATCCACTGCGACTTTCCGACACTAGCTTGTGTTCAGCATACCTTGAGGCAGGAGTTCCCTGCAACGAAATTTTGCCATTGTAAAAACTTTGTAGCTGACATTACAAATACCAATGAACAGCTGGAAATTGTTAATGCCGAACACAACCGCGCCCACAGGGCTGCGCAGGAAAACGCCAAGCAAATTCTTCGCGACTACTATTTCCCCAACATGTCAAAACTGGCCAGCGAAGTCGTCGCGAATTGCAAAGTCTGCAATAAAGCCAAATACGATCGCCACCCCAAGCGACAGGAGTTAGGAAGCACCCCAATTCCTTCATATGTAGGGGAGATGTTACACTTGCATCGATAAGTTCTCAAAGTTCGCCATCGTACAGCCCTTATCTTCTAGGGCAATAGTTGATGTACGGGCCCCTATACTTCAATTGGTAAATTTCTACCACAAAACTAAAACCATCTATTGTAACAATGAGGCTTCCTTCAATTCTGAAACGATTACGTCTTTGCTGAAAAGCCAATACAGCATCGATGTCATTAATGCGCCACCGCTTCACAGTAGCTCCAATGGCCAAGTGGAAAGATTCCATAGTACCTTGGCAGAAATAGCCAGGTGCCTCAAAATCGATAAAAAAAAATTGACGACACTGTGGAATTAATTTTGCGGGCTACAGTAGAATATAATAGATCGTTGCACTCAGTCACGGATTGTAGGCCAGCGGAAGTTATCCATGCCAGCAGCGACGAGGTTAACTCGGCTATTAGAGCCAAGATTGACAAGGCGCAACAAACCAACCTCGATAGAATCCACACTTTAAGACAAAACAGAGTCTTTGAAGTTGGGGAAAAGGTCCTCGTGCGCAATAATAAAAGACTCGGAAATAAGCTGACGCCGCTCTACTCAGAAGAGCGCATAGAAGCAGACCTAAAAACGTCTGTTCTCATTAAAGGGAGGGTGGTCCATAAGGACAATATAAAATAAACACCTCCGCCATCCATACTCGCCCTTATGTTATTCAGAACTCAACATTACTACAATCTCCACAGGCTTGCCGTTATACTCATCTTACTGCTGTCCATAGCGAATGCGAGAATTACCGACTTCTCTCACGCGAAGAATATTCCGGTACTGGACGGGAATGTCCTGGTGTGGGAACAATATGGCCTAGTTAGGCACTCGACAAATTTGTCTGAGTTCTCCAGCATAATTGACTCTACGGTCAGAATGCTGGAGCTGTTCCCACAGTCGCATATGAGGAAGTTATTGGAAGTGGACGTCGATCATGCCCAGAACATTCTGGATGAATTGACCGTGCACCATAGAATGGCCAGGAGCCTAGATTTCCTGGGCACTGCACTTAAGGTCGTGGCAGGCACGCCCGACGCGGAGGACCTCTATTGAATTAAAACTAACGAAGCAGCGCTGATCGAAGCAAACAATAGGCAGGTTGTAATCAATACAGAAACACAGAAACACATTAACCAACTTACAGATACAGTAAATAAAATCCTCAAGGAAAAAAGGGACGGGTTAGTTGACTCCGGCCACCTTTTCGAAACACTTCTAGTCAGGAATAGAATCCTTATTTCAGAATTACAGAATTGCATGCTCACAATCACACTTGCCAAGAACAACATTATAAATCCGGTTATATTTAATCACAATGACCTTAAATCTATCTTTGACGAACAGCTCACAGAGGTCCCCATAGTTAGTCTTATGGCTGTATCTAAGATTAAAATTTTTCAATCTAATGTTTTTATCCATGTCTTAGTTCAGTATACTAGAGCATATTTGTAAAAAAGTCCTGCTCTTCCCGGTCGCGCACTACCATACTATTCTACAAATAGAAGATAACATCGTGGCAGAATGCGACGACGAAGTCCTAGCAGTTTCCGACTGCGCCTCCACCAACGTGGCCACATTTTGTAAAAAGGCGCCCTACGACACCTGCGCCAAGCTACATGCCGGACGCGGCCCAGTAATCTGGAACCACTTACAATCGTGGACGACGGAATAATGATCGTCAATGAAAAACTCACGAGGATCACCATCGATGACGGTCCCCCAACAACCATAATAGGGACCCACCTTATTACTTTCGAAAGGAAGGCGGTGGTTAATGACTCCGTGTATTTGAACCTCGGCTTCTTTGTGAAAAAGAGCCCAGGGATCGCGGCCTCCCCATTAATCAACATCACGGGACATGATCATATATTGAGTTTGTCATTACTACAACGTATGAACGAGCACAACCTGCGTCTGATGCAGGAACTCAGAGATGACGTGTCGGCGGGAGGTGCACCTAAGATGTGGTTCGCCGCGGAGGTTGCCGTCAGCTTCACATTATGCGGCCTGGTCCTGCTCCAACATCACTGCAGGCGCAAACGAGAGGCATCCCGATTACGCAAGTCCATCGACGAATTGGCTGTCACCGAGGACGGCGTCTAATTTAAAGGGGGGAGTAGTTAACAACCAACTCCCAACTTGGGCTGAGCAGGCCAATTCATATTCCCTTTATTAATATTAATCACTTTTATTATATTATTATTACACTTCTTATACCACTCATGTATGGTCCACCTTAACTATGCCACTAACGAAAGAGAATTGCTGGCCATTGTGTGGGCTTTAGGCAGATTGCAGAACTTTCTGTACGGTTCTAGGGAAATTAACATTTTCACGGACCACCAGCCGCTCACGTTCGCTGTGTCGGACAAGAACACGAATTCCAAGATTAAAAGATGGAAATCTTACATTGACCGGCACAATGCCAAAATGTTTTATAAACCGGGCAAAGAGAATCTGGTGGCGGATGACCTTTCAAGGCAAAACATTAATGCTCTGCAAGATGGGCCCCGTTCGGACGCTGCAACCGTTCACAGCGAACTTTCCCTGACCTACACGGTCGAGACAACAGACAAACCTTTGAATTGCTTTAGGAACCAGATTGTCCTAGAGGAATCGCGTTTTCCGCTAAAGCGAAACTTGTTGCTGTTTCGCAGCAAAACACGCCACTTGATCAGTTACACTGACAAGAGCACAATTCTCAAAACCCTCAAAGAAGTTGTGAATTCTGGAGTCGTTAATGCAATACATTGCGTTCTTCCCACGTTGGCAAGTTTCCAACACGACCTGATTTTGTATTTCCCTGCTACCCAATTCTGGCATTGCAAAAATCTTGTGCAAGATATAACGGACAAAAACGAGCAGTTAGAAATCATCACTGCCGAGCACAATCGAGCGCACAGAGCAGCTCAGGAAAACATTAAACAAGTACTTCGGGACTATTATTTTCCCAATATGGCCAGTCTGGCCAAAGAAGTGGTTGCAAACTGCAGGGTCTGCACTAAAGCCAAATACGATAGGCACCCGAAGAAACAAGAACTCGGGGAAACGCCTATACCAAGTTATACTGGCGAAATGTTGCATATTGACATTTTCTCGACAGACAAGAAACAGTTCTTGACCTGCATAGACAAATTCTCAAAATTTGCAGTCGTCCAACCGATATTATCCAGAACGATAATCGATGTCACAAGCCCTCTACTGCAAATTGTTAACCTTTTTCCCGCAACCAAGACAATTTATTGCGATAACGAGGCGGCCTTCAATTCCGAGACCATCACTTCGATGCTCCGAAACGCCTACGGCATTTGCATTGTGAATGCGGCTCCGCTTCACAGCACCTCAAACGGCCAGGTGGAGCGCTTTCATAGCACCCTGACCGAAATTGCGAGATGCCTCAAGTTAGACAAGAAAATCAGCGACACTACAGAATTAATCTTAAAGGCTACGATAGAGTACAACAAAAGTTTGCACTCAGTAACCCTCGAGAAACCAATTGAGGTCGTTCATGCAGCAGCTTCTGATCGTCGCGGGAACGTCAAAAACAGGCTAATTAAGGCACAGCAAGACAATATTAAAAGGTGCAATGCATCCAGGCAAAACCGCGTTTTCGAGGTAGGAGAAAAGGTGTTCCAGAAGAACAACAAGAGGCTAGGGAACAAGTTAACTCCCTTATGCTCAGAACAAAAGGTCGAAGCAGACCTGGGAATGTCTGTCCTCATTAAGGGGAGGGTGGTCCATAAGAACAACCTGAAATAAGTTTTCCTCCACAATTAGCTAGTAAGCCAACTCAGAGTTTAAACACCGTCTAATATTGTTCGTCCATTTCAGGTTTGCACTCACTTTGCTTGTGGCACTAGCAGCGGTAAATGCTCGGATCACCGACTTCTCGCATGCCAACTACATTCCGGTCTTAGACGGGGAAGTACTGGTGTTCGATCAACGTAGCTACTTGAGGCACTCAAGTAACATTTCCGAATTTGTTAGTATGATAGACGAGACGGAAAGACTGTCCGATTCCTTTCCACAGTCGCATATGCGCAAACTACTAGACGTAGATACAGATCACCTTAGAACATTGTTGTCCGTTCTTCAAGTGCATCACAGATTTGCACGAAGCATCGATTTCTTAGGCACTGGCTTGAAGGTTGTTGCTGGCACCCCTGATGCTTCAGATTTCTTAAGGATCCGCGTTACAGAGACGCAGTTGGTGGAGGCTAACTCCAAACAGATACTAATAAACTCCGAAACTCAAAAACAAATAAACAGACTAACGGACACTATCAATAAAATTATCAGTTCCCGCAAAGGGGATTTGGTTGACACTCCTCATTTATTCGAGACCCTGTTGCCAAGAAATAGAATACTGAACACAGAAATTCAAAATTTAGTACTCACCATAACGTTGGCAAAAGCAAGCATAGTAAATCCTACAATCCTTGATCATACCGATCTAAAATCACTTATCGAACAAGATACCCCAATAGTTAGCTTAATAGAAGCTTCTAAGATCAAGGTCCTTCAGTCCGAGAATATTATCCACATATTAATAGCCTACCCTAAAGTTGAGTTTGGGTGCCAAAAGGTCTCCGTCTACCCCGTTTCACACCAACAAACCATTCTGCGACTCGACGAAGACACGTTGGCGGAATGCGAAAAGGATACCTTTGCAGTTACTGGATGCACCGTAACTACGCATAACACCTTCTGCGAACGAGCACGGCGCGAAACCTGTGCTAGCTCCCTTCACGCGGGAAACATCGCCAACTGCCACACTCAACCTAGCCACCTGAAAGCGATAATGCCTGTAGATGACGGCGTCGTGGTTATCAACGAAGCGACAGCGCGCGTCCGAACAGATGATGACGCAGAGGTAACCGTCTCAGGAACCTTCCTGATAACTTTCGAACGGTCTGCAACTATCAATGGCACAGAATTTGTAAACCTGCGCAAATCACTAACTGGAGATGCTTCCTTCTGCCTGTTACATACATTTGGATTTTGCACAAATACAATATACCCTTATACCCACTTTTAATGGGTTCAGGGTATAAAAATGGTAAAAATTGATAAAATGTTGCTACAAATTTGTAATCATCCATTTTTATTGTTCATGTCAAATGAGATGAGCAGCGAAATTGATTTTCTATGAAAATAGAAAACTGGACTTTACATTTAATAGGGTTTACGCTGTGCCCCTACACGAGGGTGGCGCTGGGGTGGTGCTGGGGGGTGCTGCAGGTGGTGTTTAAGCCTCGAGGAGGTCACCAGCTAAATGTCATAACAAAAGCTATTTATAAGTGAGCCACATGGTTGCACATAAACGGCATCTGCCCACCTGCCCAATTGCCCAACGCCGGAGATAGCGGATCCCAGTCCGAGTCCGAGTCCGAGTCAGGGTGCAAGTCAGCGGGGCGGAGTGACAAGGGGGTCAGGTGGCTGTGGAAGGCAGCCAGGCGACGGCTCACGCAAGCCAACGGACATTAAAAAGTAATAAGCATAATTGTGAAATGTCACCATAGAAACACAGACAGAGAGAGAGAGAGAGAGAGAGCGAAAAACATTTATGAAATGTAAACAGAGACAGACAGACAGACTGTTGCAGAGGCTGTGCAGAGTGCCTGTGCGAGGGGGCTGCTGGCTGAGAGGGGAATTGAATGTAAAGGCGCGTGACGTATACGACGCATTGGCCCAACTTTGACCCAGAGCAGCTAAATTGCTTGGCCGACAGCTGGCGCAAAAGTCGGGCGCTCGCTTTTAATTATTCAGCGATCTCATAAGGGCCACCCAACACACACTCAAGACGTTGACAGCAGCGTCGGCAGCGCTAGCACACAAATGTAGGCAGGCTAACCAAACAAAAGCACAGACAAAACAAACGCACAAACAACTGCATCGAAATGCAGCAACCGACCAAATGTCGCACCCCACTCCACCACCCCTTCCCCACCCACTCCATCCCAATAGCCCTTTGTTCGTTTGCCAAAAACCGCTGGCCAGCAGGGAGGAGCAACTTCATCTAAAATTTCAAGTCTATAGCTCTCATGCATATGTTCTGAGATCCTGACATAATATCTCGGGTAATAGCTCCCCGCGGAGATATGACGTTCCAAAACGACATAGCCTCGCGCGGAGATATGACGTTCCAAAACGACATAATATCTCGAGTAATAGCTCCGCGTGGAGATATGACGTTCCAAAACGACATAACTCCCCGCGGAGATATGACGTTCCAAAACGACATAACTCCCCGCGGAGATATGACGTTCCAAAACGACAAAACTCCGCGCGGAAATATGACGTTCCAAAACAACATAGCTCCGCGCGGAGATATGACGTTCCAAAACGACATAATATCTCGGGTAATAGCTCCGCGCGGAGATATGACGTTCCAAAACGACATAACTCCCCGCGGAGATATGACGTTCCAAAACGACATAACTCCCCGCGGAGATATGACGTTCCAAAACGACATAACTCCCCGCGGAGATATGACGTTCCAAAACGACATAACTCCCCGCGGAGATATGACGTTCCAAAACGAGATAACTCCGCGCGGAGATATGACGTTCCAAAACGACATAACTCCCCGCGGAGATATGACGTTCCAAAACGACATAACTCCCTGCGGAGATATGACGTTCCAAAACGACGTTCCAGCTATTACCCCAGATATTATGTCGTTTTGGAACGTCATATCTCCGCGCGGAGTTATGTCGTTTTGGAACGTCATATCTCCGCGCGGAGTTATGTCGTTTTGGAACGTCATATCTCCGCGCGGAGTTATGTCGTTTTGGAACGACATATCTCCGCGGGGAGTTATGTCGTTTTGGAACGTCATATCTCCGCGGGGAGTTATGTCGTTTTAGAACGTCATATCTCCGCGGGGAGCTATTACCCGAGATATTATGTCGTTTTGGAACGTCATATCTCCGCGGGGAGTTATGTCGTTTTGGAACGTCATATCTCCGCGGGGAGTTATGTCGTTTTGGAACGTCATATCTCCGCGCGGAGCTATTACCCGAGATATTATGTCGTTTTGGAACGTCATATCTCCGCGCGGAGTTATGTCGTTTTGGAACGTCATATCTCCGCGCGGAGTTATGTCGTTTTGGAACGACATATCTCCGCGGGAGTTATGTCGTTTTGGAACGTCATATCTCCGCGGGGAGTTATCTCGTTTTGGAACGTCATATCTCCGCGGGGAGTTATGTCGTTTTGGAACGTCATATCTCCGCGGGGAGTTATGTCGTTTTAGAACGTCATATCTCCGCGGGGAGCTATTACCCGAGATATTATGTCGTTTTGGAACGTCATATCTCCGCGGGGAGTTATGTCGTTTTGGAACGTCATATCTCCGCGGGGAGTTATGTCGTTTTGGAACGTCATATCTCCGCGCGGAGCTATTACCCGAGATATTATGTCGTTTTGGAACGTCATATCTCCGCGGGGAGTTATGTCGTTTTGGAACGTCATATCTCCACGCGGAGCTATTACTCAAGATATTATGTCGTTTTGGAACGTTATATCTCCGCGCGGAGCTATGTCGTTTTGGAACGTCATATCTCCGCGGGGAGTTACGTCGTTTTGGAACGTCATATCTCCACGCGGAGCTATTACTCGAGATATTATGTCGTTTTGGAACGTCATATCTCCGCGCGGAGTTATGTCGTTTTGGAACGTCCTATCTCCGCGGGGAGTTATGTCGTTTATGAACTTCATATCTCCGCGAGGAGTTATGTCGTTTTGAAACGTCATATCTCCACGCGGAGCTATTACTCGAGATATTATGTCCTTTTGGAACGTCATATCTCCGAGCGGAGTTATGTCGTTTTGGAACGTCATATCTCCGCGGGCAGTTATGTCGTTTTGGAACGTCATATCTCCACGCGGAGCTATTACCCGAGATATTATGTCGTTTTGGAACGTCATATCTATGCGGGGAGTTATGTCGTTTTGGAACGTCATATCTCAGCGGGGATTTATTACCCGAGATATTATGTCGTTTTGGAACGTCATGTCTCCGCGGGGAGTTATGTCGTTTTGGAACGTCATATCTCCGCGGGGAGTTATGTTGTTTTGGAACGTCATATCTCCGCGGGGAGTTACGTCGTTTTGGAACGTCATATCTCCACGCGGAGCTATTACTCGAGATATTATGTCGTTTTGGAACGTCATATCTCCGCGGGGAGTTATGTCGTTTTGGAACGACATATCTCCGCGGGGAGTTATGTCGTTTTGGAACGTCATATCTCCGCGGGGAGCTATTACCCGAGATATTATGTCGTTTTGGAACGTCATATCTCCGCGGGGAGCTATTACCCGAGATATTATGTCGTTTTGGAACGTCATATATCCGCGGGGAGTTATGTCGTTTTGGAACGTCATATCTCCACGCGGAGCTATTACCCGAGATATTATGTCGTTTTGGAACTTCATATCTCCGCGGGGAGCTATTACGCGAGATATTATGTCGTTTTGGAACGTCATATCTCCGCGGGGAGCTATTACCCGAGATATTATGTCGTTTTGGAACGTCATATCTCCGCGGGGAGTTATATCGTTTTGGAACGTCATATCTCCGCGGGGAGTTATGTCGTTTTGGAACGTCATATCTCCGCGGGGAGTTATGTCGTTTTGGAACGTCATATCTCCACGCGGAGCTATTACCCGAGATATTATGTCGTTTTGGAACTTCATATCTCCGCGGGGAGCTATTACGCGAGATATTATGTCGTTTTGGAACGTCATATCTCCGCGGGGAGCTATTACCCGAGATATTATGTCGTTTTGGAACGTCATATCTCCGCGGGGAGTTATGTCGTTTTGGAACGTCATATCTCCGCGGGGAGTTACGTCGTTTTAGAACGTCATATCTCCACGCGGAGCTATTACTCGAGATATTATGTCGTTTTGGAACGTCATATCTCCGCGCGGAGTTATGTCGTTTTGGAACGTCATATCTCCGCGGGGAGTTATGTCGTTTATGAACATCATATTTCCGCGAGGAGTTATGTCGTTTTGAAACGTCATATCTCCACGCGGAGCTATTACTCGAGATATTATGTCGTTTTGGAACGTCATATCTCCGCGGGGAGCTATTACCCGAGATATTATGTCGTTTTGGAACGTCATATCTCCGCGGGGAGTTATGTCGTTTTGGAACGTCATATCTCCGCGGGGAGTTATGTCGTTTTGGAACGTCATATCTCCGCGCGGAGCTATTACCCGAGATATTATGTCGTTTTGGAACGTCATATCTCCGCGCGGAGTTATGTCGTTTTGGAACGTCATATCTCCGCGGGGAGTTATGTCGTTTTGGAACGTCATATCTCCGCGGGGAGTTGTAGCATGCGTACATATGTATATACATACATATGAATAAGGCTGCAACACTTTGTTGTTATGCCAACAGAATGCAAACATAAGCAGCGACTTTGTCGCAGCGCGCCTAACGCTAAGTGCCCTCTGCGCATATTCAAGTGCAGACGAAATATGATCCGCACTTGATAGCAACGACCGCCCAAATAGCTAAGTCAGCGTTCTCACGCTTGACCGTCGCTGTGTATACATATGTGCGCGCATGACTCTCTCTGACTCTCTTGTTGTATATAATAAGCCTAAAAACCATGTATGTAAAACGGCTGCTCACTGCTTCACGGTGGACAGCTCTAACTCCAAAAAACATTGAATAAAGAACCATCAAGGAAGACTGACGTCTTTTCATCAGGGACTATTATATTATATGGCGACCGTGACAGGACACAACAGACCTGGACATGGAAGGACAGCAGCAACGGCAGTAACAAAAAAAAACACACAACAACAACTATACAAAACAACAACAACTATGAATCGTGTTACAAGTGATGACCAGCAGTCAACAAGTGTGAGAGGCAATCCGTCCCTTACGCCAGCGCGGGAGACTTAGAGATTGAAAGAAAAAAAAAAACTGAAAGTCTGAGTGAGTAGAGTGCGAGTAATGGGCAAGCGCGGAGGCCAGAAAAACAAAATAAACAAAAGAATAGCACACATTAAGTGGCTATTATACACGAATACGCCGCCCACATGGGCAACGGCACAAAAATTAACTGCCGAACTTGATTTTCTGAAAGAAAGCCTCCAGCAAAGAAAGCCAAATACCGCAACTCACTCAGCAAATATCAAAGTTATAAATGAAAAACTAATGAAAAAACCACCATCTCCAAAGCCGTTGCCGAAAAAACCTGACGTCTGCCCGAACGACTGCCCTGGACCACTATACGCCCCAGCATGCAAATCCACATGCTTGGGACCAAAGACCAGTACGAAGACCGGCACCGGCCCCGCCTGAGCCAATAGGCCACGGATATCAGCAGCACTGAAGGCAACAGCGCGAATGGCACTCCGCCACTTTTGCCTACGAAGGACCGTCAGCGTAGCCAAACCGGGCACGACCAGCTGACGCGGAGGACAACTGAACATCTGGAGCAACAGTTAACATTATTATAATAAAATTTGTAAAATTGTGCGGAACCATCTCCGCTCAATTAGAAGCTATACAAACCAATAGGTAGAAAAACTTGTTAACGTAAAATTTAGTGAAGATACAACAAATAGTTATAAATACACTCTAAAAATATATACGCCTAAAATGGCAATAGTAGACGTTAAGTCAGTGGACTCCACTGCCAGTGTCATTAATAAAGTAGAGTCAAATAATATTGACTTAGAACTAATGCACACACACTGTTAATAATAATTGTTGTTATTATGTGCGCAAATTGTTTTTATAAACTATATAAATTACATAACAAATATTTAAAAAAGAAATATATGAGCCAGGCAAATGACCTAGACAAAATTTAATTTAAAAAAAAAATTGTAGGAACATTTTCCTTTGTTAATTAAAAATTATTCTTTTAAGCAAAGTATACTTATAAAATAACTTCATAATATTACGTTATTTTTCAAAAGGAGGGAGATGTAGTATACATATATATTGAATATCTACTGTACCAATAGCACTTAAAGAGAACACACTGTAACACTTTGTTGCTTTGTGAACATTGGAAGCGGCACCTTCGCTGCTCCCAAATTAATATAAAGATTATTCAAAAGTATATCAGTCACAACATCACAGACACCATTAATCAAATAATCAAAGCAAAAAGGAATGATTTTGTTGACACTCCACATTTGTACGAAGCGTTATTGGCGAGGAATATAATGTTAATAACGGAAATTCAAAACCTAATGCTCACAATCACTCTCGCCAAGTCTTACATAGTAAACCCCACCGCTTTCGGCCATAATGATTTGAAGTCTCTAGTTGAACACACCATAGATGTCCCCACAGTTAGCTTAATGGAAGCATCCAATATTAAGATCTTTCAGTCGGAAAATATACATATACTAATCGCATACCCCAGAATTAAGTTTATCTGTAAGAAGATCATCGCATTTCCTGTGGCACACCAACACACCGTACTGCAACTACAAGATGACACCGTGGCCAAATGCAAAGACGATACCCTAGCAGTCTCGGAATGCACCACAACCTATTATACATTTTGCAAGGCGGCAAACCATGACACTTGTGCTCGGACACTACATGCTGGCAGCATAGCCCATTGCCAATCGCAACCGAGTCATCTAAGACCAAATGTACTCGTGGACGACGGCTTCATAATCATCAACGAAAGCCCGGCCCGAATCAGCACTGACGACGGCCCCGAAATATCAACAAATGGCACGCATCTCGTCACCTTTGAACGCTCAGCTATGATCAGCGGCACTAAGTATGTGAACCAACGCGAAGCCCTAAGCAAAGTAACAGGCATTGCGGGATCGCCACTTTTAAACATCAACAGCCACGATCCAGTGTTAAGCATGCCGCTCCTTCATAAGATGAATAACCAAAACTTGCACACCATCCAAGAGTTTTCAGCTGCTGTAGGATTCAGCCCCCTTTTACCGGCTCGCTCCTCCTTTTCCAAGTATTTAGGAGAAGACGAGATTGAAGGCAAATACAACAGGTCATCGATAAGTTTAGTACGACCGAGGGCGGTCTTAAAATCGAGGGGGGAGTAGTTAACAAGTAAACCCCGCAGCTACTTAGTTACTAAGTAGCCCGCGTAGGCTTTGTGAATTGCCATTTAAGAGTATTTTTTGAACAAAGGCAACGCTTTGTCTTCCATTCTGTTATTACTTAATACATATGTATGTACATTCCTTTGCCGCCCACTCGGCTGGCTCTGCACGTTTTGCAACACTGCTTTTGACTTTTCAATTAAGAATGTTAAACGTTCAAGCCGCGAGGCCTTTGCTCTCTTTCTCTCAATCACTGCGCTCTCACACTCACACTCTCCTCTCCCCGCTCTCTCTCTCTCTCTCTCTCTCTCTCACCCTCTCCGCCTATCTTGCTGCCAGCACATATCACATTGCACACCGTTATTTGTACAAATTAAATAATTTCTTTTGTGTTGAAGCTCAAGTTAAATACACATAAAAGTGCACACACACACACACACACACACACACACACACACACAATGTACATGCATGCATACATACATACATGTATGTATTTACGTAAGTTGTTTGTTCGTCTTTGTCCGGCTGTGGCTAAAAACTGATTTTAAAAATCACACACACACACATGCGCACTTACAGTTTTGATCAATACACTTACTTTAAGAAAAAGCTTGGCCAGCTGGGCCGGGCAGGGCTGGGCTGGGCTGGGCCTGGGCCTGGGCAGTTGTTGCCCGTTCGGTCAATGCGCGTGCTTGAATGTTGTGCTTATTGCCGTCTTCGTTGTTGTTGTTGTAGCTGTTGTTATTATTGTTGTTGTTGTTGTAACAGCTATTGCGCAAGTCTGGCCGCTTGCTGTTATTATTGTTGCTGCCTTCATTGCCATTGTTGTTGTTGTTGTTGTAGGACTCGGTTTACTTTCGCATTGTCGCTCGTCTCAGTTGTCTGCAAAATGCGAAGAGACAAAAGGGCAACAAATGATTACAAACATATTGAAGTTTGTGCGAGGGTTGCTTTAAAAGTTAGTTGAAAACTTTAAAAACACTGCAAATAATTATTAACTAATGCCAAGTCCAATTCTGTTGTCAATACTAAACCGTTCCAATATATAACAAGTAAGAGGTTCTAGTCGGGAGCTCCCGACTTGGGGATACCCTGAACCCTCTTCTTCCAACATCAAATGCATATATACATTCTATTTTAGAAGCTATATGTCAAGTTTGGTGACTCTAGCTCTTATTATTTACCAAAATTGCCCAAAAAACAGAATATCGATATCGGTTTTTATCGATTGCTTGAAAACGGAGTAAGTTATCGATTATCGGAAACAAACTCGATCTGCGCAGGTACTGGGAGCAAAAATTTCTCTAGCTCTTATAGGTTCTGAGATCCTTGCGTTCATACATACGGACGGATGGACGGACGGACATGGCTAGATCGACTCGGCTATTGATGCCGAGTTGGAATGTTGAACTTAAAAACCTTTTACATGCTTTTTCTTTCTCCTTTTTTGCTGGAATTTTAACTTCTGTCTAAGCGCTTACATTATGTGCAAATGTGGCTTCCTGTGTGTTAAAAACAACTTAAGAAAGCACTTTAATATTTTACAGTTAATATATTTTACTCTTCCATATGTTTATAAGCCCACCTCGATTGCGAAACATAGAACAACTTACACGACGCGCCTGAGCCGCAAATTGAAAACGGAAAACGGACTTGAACGAACTTTTAATGCCCTATATATATGTACACATATGTACATATGTATGTATGTATACTATAGCTTGATCTGGATTATAATAAATGGCCTAGCGTAGCCTCAGCCGAACCATATTGCCAAGTCTTTAAGTTTTTCAGTTGAAGAATTCATGTGTGCATATGTATATACATGCGTGTGTATGTGTAGGGTACATTATAATGCATTAATTAAAGTATATACTCTGTGAATGTTTTTAAAACGCTGAGCGTAAAATGTAAATGGGGCACATTGCAATTATTACTTGAAAAATTGCAGAGCGTACAAATTAAAATTGCCGCTAAACTCGATTAATGAACGGAGTGTGCGAGTGTCTCTGCGTGTGTGTGTGTGTGTGTGTTTGTGTGCATGCTGAAAGTATCGCATTTTTGCTGTATTTGCCAATTTGACAAAAAGTACTGAAAGATACAGTCACGTACTCCGGCTGCTCGAACTGAAACTCGCTGTCGTATCCGCAAGATACATTCGTATTTATAAGATACAAACACACACACACACTCAGACAGATACATGTGTGTTTGGCATTAAAAAGACGCTGATATGCGCGCACCAGTTGACGAAAGATGCCCCATTCCCCTGCGACCGACCCCTACTCTTAACCCCTACCCCAACCCCCGCCGTGTTATACCTCATTTAGAGCACAACTCCAACGTGAATCGACATCATCTGCGGATCGACTGCCGCACGGCTGCTGAGCGTGACGGTGACACGTTGCGCCGGGATTATGCAAAAACGCAAAAGAAATTGCAGCCGCGGTCGCTGTGGCTGTGGCTGTGGCAGTTGCAGTTGCAGCTGCAGCTGGGAGACACGTAAATTGCACGCATTTGCGGCTGCACAGTGGGACCAGTGTTGGGGAAGTCATGCTTGTTTCAGTAAACAGTAAAATGCTAAATATTTAGATTGAAATGAGGAAATGAAGGTGTTGTAATTGTTTACAAACATTCAAAGAAAACAACAGCAACAACAAAAGGCGACACACAAACAAACAATTAAAATATTCCAAGTAGCCGCAGCGCTCTATAGTAAACAATTGCACAACATTTGATTACAGTAAATAACAGTGTTGGAAAGTTAACTGACACTCACAATTGCGTTCAGGTACAGCTACAATTTAGTCGGCTAATATATTGTAAACAAGACAAAATTGAAAATTTTCCTTCTTTAGAAAACTAGAATAAAAGAACGTTTGCATTTTCTGATCTCAGTAATTTCTATATAATATTTAACTGAACTGAAAAAAAAACCTGTAGAAAATAATTTCTAATTTCTAGTATGTTTTGGCTTTTCGCTTTGCTTTGCAAAGTGTATGAAAATTGGTTTATTATTAAGCTAAATGAAAACGAGCGACACGAAAAAGATTTCTCAAATGAAATATCTGGAATATCTTTCCATGGTTATTTTGAAATTCTATTTTAATAGAGCCCTTTAATTATGAACTGCGATTAAGAGATATCACATGATATTCCAGGCAATAAAAATCTCATGAATTACGTGATAGCCATGTTAATTGAGAGTTGTTCGAGAAGTTGAATGAGTTCTTGACCGAAATGTGCGACATGTGCTCGACAGCTCTTAAGTATTCACGTGTGTGTTTGTGTGTGTGTGTGTGCGTGTCGTTAACTTGGCTGTGACCCGGCACAGTTTTAAGCCCGGCTTGTTTATGTTTTTCTTTCTTTTGGATGCGTCGTCGCTGGCATTGCCCAAAATGTTGCTTGCGTAACCCTCGAGAGCGACGATAATGGCCCATGGGGCAGGTTGAAGCCGGAGCTACTGCTATATCTGTGTGTGTGTGTGTGTGTGTGTGTGTGTTGACCGAGACCGTTTCGGGTAAAACCACCTCAATAAACACACACACAACATCACGCAGTCATTTCGGAGCGCGTTGATTATTAGCTTCGTAAACATGCCAGACATGCCCCTTGGCACCCCCCCGCACCACGCACCACGCACCACGCACCCGGCACCCCATCGCTCGGCCTTGCAGCTCAACAACATCTGTTTGTGCAGGCTGTGACGCAGCCAAATATATATGTATATAGCATATATTTGTTTAACAACAACCAACAAAAACAACAGAACACAAAAAAAAAAAAAAAAAATCAATCAATTTTGCATCATTTTCATTTCGATTTCGATTTCGATTTCATTTTCAATTTCATTGTGCTTTTCCGCATTTTACCCTGTGTTCAACTGCGCGAAATGGGGTATAACAAAGTTGTGTAAATGTATGTAAGAAGCGCAGGAGGAGATAGAGTGAGAGAGAAAGAGAGACGAACAGAGGCAGAGAGTGAGAGAAAGAGACAGAGCGATAAAGAGAGAGACGAAGAGGAGACAAAGTGAGAAAAACGAAGAGAAGACAGAGTGAGAAAGAGATATATAAAGAGAAATATATATAATATAAAAAGAGAAGAAAAGAGAAAATAGAGAGAGACGAATAGAGGGAAAGGAGAGAGTGGGAAAGAGGGAAAACTAGAGAGAGATGTAGAGAGCTGTCATGAGAAAATGGTAATAAATTTCATTTTTTACTCAATAAATTGAATGAATTTGATAGTTTCAATTATAGCTGGCTGCAGGGTATCTGGCAGTCGGGCACACATGTTGCATTGTTGTTTTTATATACATTCGGGCTGTTGTGCAATGTGTCAGCCATAAGACCAGTGAGACACTCAGCCGGAGTGTGGCCAGAGGAGAGGCATTCTTCTTATTTCTTATCGGAGTGTGTAAAACGTGTGTCCATTTGTCGAACTGGCTGCCTATCAATATTCGTAATATTTAAATGGTCTCAAGAGGATGCCAAGCACACACACACACACACAGAGAGAGAGAGAGAGAGAGAGAGAGAGAGAGCTTGTGTGTGTGTCAAGGGTTGCGCTGATTATTTTATGGCCATGTGGAAATCTACAGGAAATGTCCGAATAGCCAGCGGCCAACGTCGGCGACCGACAGCGATGTGTTTTCCAATGAAAAGCAATGAAAAACATTTAACATTATTTGTTGTTGTTTTTTTTTTATGGCACTTTCAAGTGGTTCGCAACAAAGCAACAGTTGAAGCAGCCGAATTAGATGCGGACTAGATTGTAAACTTGGCGCATGGCCGTAAAACAATTAAACAGCGCAACAAAAAGGGCCAGACACAGAGCTGGGTATGTGAAATGTAACCATTTGGGCCAAACGGAAATAACCAAAAGAATCCAGACATAAAAACAAGGTAAACATGTTAATAACATGCGTGAGGCGCCGCGGCGCCTTGTCCAGCAGTGTTGCAAAGTTTTCCCATTTTACAAAACCAAAAACCTAACCCAACACACATGTGTGCGTGTGCGTGTGTTGATTAATTCCCACAGTTGTCACAGTGTGCATACATATGTCCTTTTAATTCCCAATTTCCCTTCTCATTCTGGGCATATTTGTATGCACCGTAATTCCCGTTGATTTTTACCCAGTGAAAAAGTCACATGCTCGGGCACGCATGCCGGCAGCACTTACTGAGGCTCGTGGGCGTACCAAATGGTTCACGCTCATTAAATAAACACACATTGCGAATTTCGATGGGCTTAGTCAACACAAAGAACTGCCGCTGATCAGTTGTTCTATATATAACTCAATCTGTAAGCCAGTATTCCTATTCCTATACTATATAATATAGCAGCATCCGAAGCAAGTTTCTTCGGTCTAGCTTCAAGCCTGACTGAGTTCACATGGGGTGTTCGGGCATGGGATCTATTGCAAATGAAAAGTGTTTAGAAATGGGCAGCGAGTCTTTCATAAGAATCTGGGCCTAGTGGGGCCTTAAATATTGAGAGAAGCTTCTTGAAAGAAATCATATTAATATATTTCCTATTTGTAATTATAGACTTGATTCATTTTCGACTAATGACTAATTTGCTGGACTTTTGTTGGGTTCTCAGCAAGCGGCAAGACTTTTGCCAGATCGTATTACCCCATTAGAGAACCCAACTGATAAAACTGGGTACAGCTGCTTTATTTTATTACGGACGCACGATGAGTAACTCCATGCTTAAAAGCGTGTACAACCTGACGAGATCTAAATTTCAGTTAAAGTGCAGATATATTTTCTTTGGATTTTCTTTTTTGTTTTCTTTTAGGTTCTGTTTGCGCTCGAGAGAAAGTGAGGTAATTGACAGCTCTACGGTTGGGTATTTGTTTGTGTATTTGTTTGGGGTGTGTCTCGATTACAAGATTTACCTGTGCGTCTGTTTCTTTTTTTTTTTAAGCACATAATCTTATCAGCTTAACGTGTGCGCACAGTGCTGGCCATGTAATTAGTGACACTCTGGCTAGTTGCTTAGTTTGCAGTGTTGGAAAATGCATAAATAATTAGAAAGCGCTTCTTGCCAATGTTCTTAATTCGTAATAATGCCCGTGTCCGTATCGTCCGATGCAAGTACGTTTATATACAAAGAATTATTGTTGTTCAATTTAATTAAAATTTAGAGAATAAACTAAAACTTGGTCCATGTTAAAAATATAATGATAACAATAATTAAAAATCGATATTTATCGATTTTGATGACATGATAAATGTGTGTAAGCTTCCCCAATTATGTGACCACCACTGTATGTGTTTATTGGACTAACACCTACCTTAGCAAATGGTCTCCATGGGTATCTTTGCGGCAACCTGGCCGCTCGGACTGGCTGCAGGTTGTGGGGCATCCTCTGCAACGGGGCTGGCTGGCGACATGACAGCGGCTGTTGCTGTTGTTGTTGTCGTTGTGTTGTTCATGGAGGTGTTTTGGGTGAACTCGGTGCCATTGGCAAGGGAGGGCAGGCCCTGGGAGCTGCTCGAGTGCTGGACACCGTTGGTCGTATTGGTGATATCGTGCCGTAGACGCGGACAGCAGATGCGCTTGCAGGCGGTCCACACCTGCGGCTGGCAGCCGACAACAATGAATATGAAGACGCCCTGAAGTGCATTGATCAGATCCGTCAGCAGCCAGACATCATGTGGGCCGCCGACCAGCCACGAGATTATGTCCCAGATCCAGGTGACGCCCATGACGACGACCAGCTTCAGGCAGACGCGGCCCAGCGCCGATTTCTCCGTTGTTGACTTGACATCGTCGCGCTTCCACAGGCCGCAAGTCAGCTGATGCGTTGTCGATATAAAGAGCACTATGTTGGCGCACAGCAGCAGTCCGATGGGCCCGTAGAAATAGGCAAATATGGCCAAGGAGCGATTGTCGAACCAGCAGTACAGCTGGCCAAAGCCTGGACGCAGCAGCGCGGTCTCCGTTTCCGGCAGCTGGTCCACGCAGGCGGCAATGGCGCAGATGAGAAGCGGCAGGCCCCAGGCGTATGCCGAATAGAGCCGGAGACGCAGTGACTCCTGATTGCGTTCCAGCGAGCTGGGACGAAAGTCGCGGAATGTCCACCAAATGTTGAAGCACATCGTGTTCAGCCAAAAGAAGGCCGACAGAAAGAAGAACTGCATACCGATCGCCAGCAGTAGGCAGCTGACTGTGCCGGGCACCAGGGCCGTGCTCAGCTCCTCGATGGCCAGCAGAATCTTGCCCAGCAGCAGGCAGAATACATAATAGATCTGGCAACGCCAGTGCAGCGCATGATGCACCGCGGGCAGCATATAACCAGCGACCAGCGTGGCAGCCAAAAATACAATCGATATAAGAATGCCCACGTCCAGGACAGCCTTCTGGAGGCTGCCCTCGACACCGCCGTACGGCACATTGTGATGCCCCCCGGCAAAGTGCTGGGTGCAGGCAATTATTTTCACCTCGCCCGCCCGCTCCGTATGCTCCAGGCAATACTGCACGGCACTCAGATTCGTATGGGTCAGCCGGAGATCGCCCGTGCTGCGATTGAGCGTCGCCTCGTGCCAGTCGCCGGCAATGGCATAGCCGCTGCCATTGCCCAGGCACTCGGGCAGGCCGTAGCTGGTCTGGTAGCTGCCCGGCAGCAGCTGTGGCGCCAGATGCAGCTGCAGTTGCCCGCTGTCCGCACGCTCGGCGGCCGTTTGCAGTGTGCAGCCCTTGGTGGCGCTGTCGTAGCTGCCCCACTTGCCGCAGCATTTGCGCAGGCGCAGCGGCGCCAATGTCGTTGCGGCTGGTTGCAGTGTATCGCCGGCCGGAGCCGAGCCGGGCGCACGTTCTCTGTCCATGGCGGCCGGCGCTGGTTCGCTGTCCAGGCAGACGAGGGCCACATCCTGATCCACACAGTAGCTGGCTGGCTCGACGAGCAGGCCACGCTCCCGCACCGACATGGTGCCATTGGGAAAGAGCACCACGTTCGCTTGGCGGCTGCTGAAGAGCTCCTGTTGCTGGCGCTGCGCCTGGCAGTTGGGCCGCACATTTGGCTGGAACTTGATGAAGCGCGGCTTGGCGCCCTTTGGCTCAAAGAAGCGCTGCTGCTGCTTCAGATACACCAGCGGCACCCACATCTCCGAGGAGCCCGCTATGCACTCCAGCGTCGTTCCATTCAAATATTCGCCCTGGTGGCAACACTTGTTCAGGAGAACGCGCGGCGGCGGCGTTCGCCCCGAGGCGCTTGCTGGCGCTGTTGTTGTTGTTGTTGCCGTTGGTGTTGCTGCAACGCCTGTGACTAGCTCTTCTTCTTGTTGACCGTTTGCTGCGCAGATCAGCAGCAACAGCAGCCAATAGTTATTCATCTTAGTGTGTGTGTGTGGGTGTTAATTTGTTTCGCAAGACTTCGCTTAGTTAAGTGCTTTTTAAATAAACTCACACAAATTGCCACACAAAACACTGTATACGACTTATTCTACGTATATTTTATATATATTGGTATTTACGCTGAAGTTTGTAGCATTTGCAGCTGCACACAACACTGCTACTGCTGCTGCTGCTGCACACAACACTGTTTTCGTTTGAGCCTCCTTATTGCTTCCTGTGCGCTGCACGCAGCACTGTTTTTTATTTTTTTTTGTGGACACTCAAAACAAATGCATTTGCTGCTGCCGCACACAACACTGTTTCCGCTCCAGCTATTAAGACGAACTTCAATCAAGCTTTGCGGCTGCGCTGCAGACAGCTTTGCTTATAGACGGACGCCTGTTGCCGCTTTGTTGAATGCAGAAAAGCTTTCAAGACACGCCAAAGATTTGTACATACAACAAATACATGCATGCAGACACATATTCGAGATGCCAATGCTGAGCGGTTTTTTCTGCCGTCGCGTTGTTGTTGTTGTTGTTGCCGTTGTCTTATTTTCTTCGTCTAATTTTCTGGCTCTCTTGTGTGGCTTCTTGTGCGCACGTTTGCAGGCGCTCGTTGTCAATTATGTGGAAATACAAATACTGTGCTTGCTGTTGCTGCTGCTGCTGTTGTTGTTGTTGTTGTAGCTCGTTTCTCGTTGTCTGCCTTGCATTGTGTTTGGCACTAGTTGTTGTCACCCTCTCCCCCCTCGTCTGATGCATGTGGTGGCGTTGCCAGCGTCGTCGTCAAGCACGCATGATCTTTTCTCTACTTCTCTTCAGCTATTCGCTTTCGTCTTCGTCTTACAATTGTCTTGTTTTTCTTCTTCTTCTTCTTCTTGTTGTTGTAGTTGTGTGTTTCGTTTCGGTTCTCAGACGTAGCAGAAAATGTTGCTTTTCACTTTTCTGCTCGGTGCTGTGGCTGTGGCTGCTCAATGCCGTTTTTATATTTTGTTTATCATTAATATATAAACACGTTAAAATTCTTTTTTTTTTCCGCTTTACTTTTCTCTTGGCGTCAGTTGAACGAACCACAATTGAATATCAAGCGCGTCAGGCAAAAATAATTCGAAAAAAAATGTACACACACAAATATTTACGCGGAGCTGCACGTCTGCAACGAACGAATACAAAAGGCCGACTGCCGGACTGTTAACTTAACAGGCGTGCATTAATGTTGTTGCGGCGCTGCTGTTCAGGTATCGATACTGCTTAACAGCATGCTGTTGTGGCTATCGATAGCTTGGCGCGTCGCTTATGTTATCTAACAGCACTGTTAGCATGTTAACAGCTGGTGTAGTTATTTAATAGAAAATGGTTATATACTTAGCTAAGGTGGCTGAACATAATATTTTAACGGCATAGCATACTTTCAGGCGGTGATTGTTAAATATTTTCAAGCTTTTGTTATGGGTTGTTGGCGCTGCTAATACTTTTAGGCGCATACTGTTCTCAGTATTTGAGCTTCGGTTTGCTATATTTATGGGTAGAGTTTAATAATAAGGGTTAGCACCGACTTGAACACTTTTTAGTTTGCTATATTATGGTTTAGCATAGACTTGAACCGCTGTTGCGTAAAATCATATTAATATTAAATTTTATATAAAATCAAACTTAAAATTAAAATAATATTTAATGCTACAAATTGAATATTTTATTAATGCACTTTGATTTTTGCTTTTTTTGTTTTATTTATTTTTTAATTTTGTTAATGCCTGGCGAAAACTTCATATCTACATATCTGCATATATTTATCCGCATGTTATCTTTATCTTTATCTAGTTGAAAATCGTGAGTTATGGCTGCACCTAGGCCCCGTTGACACCTCTCGAAAATCTCGAAACTCTTGAAGCTGCGTGGATAAGCGAGAGGGGTAGGAGCTGGCGGTGGAGTGGATCGGGGGTTGGTTTGATTCGTGACTCTCGCCCTATGAGTGTCTATTTTTGGATGGAGTGCAGCAGCACGGCAGGAAAATTGTATAGAAAATAGAAACAAATCCATTTGATTAAAAGTGTATGGTAGCGGTGCGTGTGGGGAGGGGGGAGAGGGGGGGGGGGGTGGTAAGGGCTGACCTGGGTTGGCTTAGCTGGGCTGTGCGTTGTGCTGGATGGTGGCTGGCATTAAGACATCAACTGCACAAAGCAACAGAAACTCTGACAGCAGCTAAAATCGTTAAGCAAGCGATGTGGAACCGGGCGACGGTCACAAATTCACCACGGCCTTGGGACCTGCTGCTCGACCTATGGGTCTCCACAACCACCCAACCACCCAACCACTCAACCACCCAACCACCCAAGCATCCACCTGCATTTTGGGCTTTGGGTGCTCTCTGGTGCTTGAAATTAGATTTTTGACTGAGCGAGCGTCGTCTGGTGGGGCCTGAGGAGCCGCTGCCAAATTGGCCAGTGTTGCATAACATTCGTTGCGCGGTCTTAAGTGCGCTACACGTGCCCAGACAAATGGCTGGGCGGGGGCTGGGGTTGGGGCTTGCGAGCTGAGCCCGAGTAAATCCTTCAAAAGAGCATGTGATTTATAATATGCCCATTGAAGTAGACGGGGCACCTCTATACAAAAAAAAAAATAAGGAGAAGAGTGGGTGGTTGGGTGGTTCTTTGCTTCAGGGGGTTGAGGGTGGAGGGGGGAGGGGGGGTGTGGGTGCGGTGTGAAGCGCCGCCAAGCGGAGCAACAAATAAATGTTTATGAGCGGATTATGTTTGGCTTTACGGAATGCCATTTGAATTTAATGAGCCCAAAGATTAACATGTTGGCATAGTCGGGTATGCGCGACCAGCAGTTACCCTGGAATTAGCATTCCCCTATCTCCGATAAGTAGATGATATTATTTATTATTATTTATTTATTTCCTAGCTTGTTATATCACAGCTCTTAAAAGGAATTGGAATTATTCCAAAAGATGCTCGCCCAACATAACTGGGGAGTTCACAAACTGATTGACCTGAAAGTCTGTATATATATGGATAATATAAAAATGTGCATGCATACCAAAAATCAAGACAGGAACTCGCAGAATTTTCCAGATTTTGAGATTTGAAAGCGTGGTTGGAGCGAATTGAAAGTGAATGCATAAAAGTGATATCTAGTTTATTTGTCTGGCTGTGTGTGCCCCACTTAGCCATTTTACAGGGTATACGCTATGCTCTGGGAATAGGAAAAGTATCGCGACGCTGGCGCATTTTTAATTGAAATATGTCGCCGCGACATTTCATACACATTTAACAATCCATCAGACGGTTCTCTTTTAGCCCCAGCTCCCCTCATCTAATGCCCCGCCTCCGCAAGGCTACTACTACAAGCCCCCCCCCCCCCTTCCACACTCTCCCTCTCTCTCCGCTTCCCACTCACCGGAATCCACTTAATGGCACTCTTGTTGTTCGGCCTGTTGTCTAATTTATGCCGGCATCGTTGCCGCCTTGTCTTCAATTAGTCGCTCGGCAAGCGGCAACTGGCAACTGGCAACTGCAACTGGCAACTGCAACTGCAACTGCCCCTCGGGAGTGCAGCGGCTTCTCTTCTTACACAGCTCAAGCGGTGGAGAGAGCGGGCGGGCGGGCGGTCGGTCGGTCGGGTGAGTTGTGCGCCCTCTTCGCAACGAAAATCAAACTTCAAACTATTCGTCTAGCATTACTTGATACTTAACCGACCTTTATTTATGTCCCTGTCAACGCCTCTCAGCTGCTCAATTTTCCAAATACGCAAAAAAAAAACAACTCTCAAAAAAATGAGAAACATTTCGAATAGCCGAAGTCCTTGATACCCTAACTCTTCTCAAAAGTTGTTGATGTTTCTTTGATTTGCTTAAATAACATTAAGCTGGCAACTTTTTTGTAAATGTGCCTGTTAAAGTTGACAGCCGCTTTAACATTTACTCTTAAAGTTTGACGAATCTGTTTGCAGTGCTGCCACCTTTGTTAATTTATGGCCCATCTGGCAGCACTGAAGAAAGCTGGTGAAGAAAGCTTCTTAAAAAGGAAAATCATGTCAATAGACATATTTGTTCATATGCATATCGAAACGAATTGTTTGTGTTGATTTGCACAGAATGCGGCGTTGCCAGATGAGGCTACGGCGTTGCCACACTTTTGTCTATTTGAATACACTTCAACTCTAGTTTCACTTCAGTATAAGCAAAGTTTCTTTTCGCTTGACTTTGTCACACAAGTCCCAACGGAATGAATATACTCTCGGCGAGGGCATATTTTTATATCTGTCTGCCTTTGTGGCGGCGGGAGGAGGGGGGCGGGGGGGGGTGCGTCTTGCAGTGGCTCTTTGTTAATTGAAACCTGTTGTAAATCACAAATCATATCGACTGGCGTCACTTGTCCCAACAGCAGCAGCAGCAACAGTTGCAGATGTCGTCGGTTTTTCATATTCGAAAAGCTCGAGAGGGGGCGAGTGCAACATCTTGCATTACATTTGGGGGGCCCATTTCATTTTGGGCAGATCATAAGTTCACAAAATGCCCATGCAATATCTGAGTGAGTGTATTCATTATGAGTCAAGCGAATGCGGCCCAAGACAAAGCTGAAAATAGTATGGGCATATGCTCTTCTCATGCATTATGATTTTATAATAGAGTTTCTAGAGTTGTGCTTAAAGGGAGTCGTGCTAAAATCGATATTTATCGATTTAAGCCGTGCTTCTATCCAATTTCAGAGTATCTGCTAGTTCTATAAAACAATTCGAGACAATATATAGGCAGACTAACTGGTGTTACCCGGCCAAGCCTAGTTCCTGAATGTCGAGCCGAAACTTTGCCCAGCTTGACTTTGACTCCCATTTCCACTAAAGTGGATTTGCCGAAAAGTGTGGAAAAGCTGTCATGCGTATTTGAAAGGTAAACAAACACTTTGTAACTCTCCGGAATTACAAAAATAAAACCTAAAGCAACTAGAAAGCAACTACTTGCTAGTTGGTCTCTTGAATAACCCTGAAAAGTGGT
Organism: Drosophila virilis; assembly: GCF_030788295.1. Lineage (NCBI taxonomy): Eukaryota > Metazoa > Arthropoda > Insecta > Diptera > Drosophilidae > Drosophila > Drosophila virilis. The sequence continues at coordinate 13,397,358 of NC_091543.1, forward strand.
GAGAGAGGGGAATGTCATAATCGATCACAATATTGAAATGGAATCAGACAACTGTAAACTAATGACATTTCCAGTTTCCATACACAAGCCAAACAGGCCGCCCTCAAGAGCGGCTACTGAGGCTATGATCCTGTCTGGTCCTTGAGTCCGTCTATCTCATATGGGTGTCCTTTGTGCACGGGGGTTGCTCATTTGTTTGTTTTGAGTGGGTCGCTTGGCTGTCCAAATATGCGGCAGCTTGTAACAATTACCAAATGACACCCTCGACAATGGGAATTGTGCGTCCTGTACGAGGGTACGGCCAACTTCCAATCTTCCGGCCAGACAAATGCTCAAAATTATTCACTTGTCGCAAAATCAATGACAATAATTTTGCCATTAGTTGTTGTTGCTGTTTGTTGTCGCAAATGAAGTAATCAAACGAAATCAACTTAAAATTCAGTGTCGAAATTTATGAGCTGGAAACGTTTGGATTCATGTCCCTCTGCCCAGGCACTTGCCACTTGCCACTTGCCACTCGCCTTGGGGTTGTATCAAAAATACTCCAGATGTGTCTTTAGCTATGCTAAGCGCCAGGACATCTGCAGAGCTGTGTACCTCCGTCCATTTGGCTAAAAGTCAAATTTATTCCAGCTCTAAGCTACAAATCCATTCAGCAGAGATTTCAATTTCCCATTGAATACTTGCTTGCAGAATTCTACTGAAGGCGCACTAAAAAGTGAGACATCCGTTGAGCTCAGTTCAATTTGAATTAAATTGATATTATGCCAAGTTGCAACCTGACTTCGGTTCTCTTCACAGGAAACTTAGTTAAGGCAAAAAAACGTTGTATCTAATTAGATCTTCAACTCCAACCTTTGCTCTCTTTCAAATGATTTTAGATTCCACTCAGTCCTCGGGAGATTAACTATGCAGCTATTAAATGAAATATTGAAATAATAAAATGGAATATAGAAAAGGATAAATTGATTAAAATAAATATTATTCCTGAAATTGCTTTCTCGAATTGAGGAACTACTCAAATGTAAGTCATATTTTATAGTCTAATTTTAATTTCGTTAAGAGTCCTCAAATGTGTGTTTAATTAACCGAAGCCTGGAATTTAGTTGAACGGAATTTCGTCTACCAATTTCCATATTCGAGGAAAGTGTCCTGTGAAGCAAGTCTTGGCGCGGTTAGAGGAACTAGGAGGGGTCTTGCTTGTCAGCCAATTCCCAGACAACTAATTTAAGTAAACTGTCTGCGCATATTTCCTGCCAGAGTTGCCTAATAGCCCGACAGTCGCGGCAACCCTCAAGGATGTGCCGAGTTGGAAACAGAAGCAACATAATTCAAAAAGCACTTAACCCATAAAAGTGAAATAATTCGATGGAAATAACAAACGCACTTAACAAATTACAGATGTGAAAATTTCATTTCGAGTGTCAGAGCAGCAACCAAAACAAGAAGAAGAACAACAAATCGAAGAAGCAGAAAAGGCAGGAGACAACTGTAACCCAGTGCCCGTGGGGACGCAGCCGCGCGCAGAGAGAGAGAGAGAGAGGGAGAGAGTGAGAGAGCGACCCTCCTGGGCCGGCGGCATTCCACTCTGCCACACACTCTGCATTCCACAAATTAGAAAATGATTAATGGACTCAACCGGTTGCACAAAAACCCAGCCACCGGCCGCCCGACCAGCTCTCGCCCATAACACCAAGCCAAACGGCGCCGTCGCAGTGCCAGCAACTGGTAAATGGAACGGGGCTGTGGTGGAGGCAGTTGGTCTGTGTCTGGCACACTTCGGCATAAAATAGCACTCGGGAGATTTGAGCACGCCGAGCAGGACACCCTCGCATCCTGCTGCCCAAAAATCACTCTAGCCATAACAACCCCCGGCCTGTGCCCGGTTGCCAGTCCATGTGCCATGGCAACCCATCACTCCAACCGAGGGGGGGTGTGTTTGTTGTCATTTATTGGTGTTGTCCTTGCAATCATGCCTGGATACCCGCTACCCGCTACCCGCTACCCGGTACCCGGTACCCGGTGCCCGGTTCCGAGCACCGGCTGCTGTGCTTGTGTGTTGTTTTTTTTTTTCTGGGGTCACGCTTTGCTCTTTTGATCGCATTTCCTCCCGGCCAGCTCTTGACTCAACCATGAATCAAATTACATTTTAAATCCTTGATTTTAATCTGAAGGGGCTGACAAATGGATTTTTATGTCAATTTTTCCTAAATTACTGCAACTTCCACTTCTCAACCAGCTCAGCCACCGCCTCCGCCTCCAACTCCACGGCTCGACAAAGGGCTAAACAATTGAATTTTGCATTTTGACACAACGCAAACATTACGCAACTCAGCGGGTAGACGAGTGCCTGCGTGAGGAGGAGAGAGGCAGGAGGAAGCGTTAAGTGTACGGAAGGAAGCAATCAGTGGGCGTTGCTTCGATGAGGGCGGCTTTTTAATCTCTGATTAGAAAAGGAACTGTTGACGCTGATGAGGTTGCGCATTTTGACACGCTTAACAGTTAGAGGATGGTTCCGGTATTACCGGAGATACCGGAGTTACCTAGCAAACCTGTACTCAATTAGCGCGTCAGGTTAAATGCGAGAGATTTCATAGGAATAATGCATGCATGATGGAATATCAGCATTATTAAGAGTAGGTAGAGAGAGAGAGAGAGAGAGAGAGAGAGAGGGAGAGAGAGAGAGAGAGAGAGGGAGAGTGAGAGAGGGATAGATGATAAACATCAACTCTGGGAGTTCATAGAGACGATTCAAATATAGCTAAGATCCCAACCCTATATAAAAACCTAACTAGTTTTTAGCCTAGCAGAAATATGACAAACATGGAGCGAAGGGTCTTGTTTATAGTAAGAAGAAGAAGTCACGGGTAACGGCAGGGGATACTTGGCTTCTGTGGAAAAGCATCGATACTGGTTGACAAACAGCGTTTATCAACACTAGTAGTGCACGGCCAGTGTTGAAAAGAGTCTCTGAAATTAGAATTAAAGAAAAAGCATTTGTTTAGTAGAAATTGTTAAATTCTAACATTGATTAATGATAATTGACATTTCTTTTGCCTCTGCATTGGCTTTAATATAGACAAACTATGGCTACGGATCATAACAATAAAGCTAATAACAACGAAAGTTGTAAAAACAACAAAAATAATAATAATAATATTAAGTCAGAGCAAGAAGCAGCAGCAGCTGGGACAGCAGCATAAAGCAAGACATTGACCAAATGAAGAGTGTCGTTAAAATTCATAATAACAATAACTCAATGTCGCAGCAGGAGGCGATTGTTGCCATGTTAACGCTCTTCTCTCTCTCTCTCTCTCTCTCTCTTTGTCTTGTTAACATTTTGGATAATATTTGGAAAATTAATAAGCCAGAAGAAAGAGTAAAAAAATTAAATAATAAGAAAAAGTCTAAAGTTGAATTCTCGCTTAGAAAGGCAGCCAAGAAAGAAAGAGAGAGAGAGAGAGAGAGAGAGAGGGGGGGAAAGGAAGACGACAGCGCATTTCGCGGTATTGTCACGCTTGATGCAACAAAGTCCACAAAATAACAAGTGAGAGTGCCCGACTAGTAGATACCCTGAACCATCTACTCCCCACAACAAAATGCATTCCCTAATTTCCTAATTCGAACCCACCTTCGTCCCGACGAGAACACGAATTAAATCTCCACCATGGGGTCCGCTCTGTGTTCAGCTACAAGTGACACACATCAAGACAAAACTATAATACCCTCTGAAAGGGTATAGGAATGATATAGTATATGTATATATAAAAATACCTGAGGATGGGTTCTGGCTTGGGGTAAGGCAAGTGCCTGGCGGCTGCTGCATTTTTGGTTTCAGATTTCATTCAAAGGAATAAAAGCATTTGCAAAATGACGTCACGACTTAAGGATACCCTGTTTTGAGTCTTCAATTACAAATGAAAGCAATAATATTATATAATATATTTAATAATTTCTATTCAATAAACTTATTTCAAATGAACCTAATAAAATATAGTTTTGGCATCTCTAATCGATACGAACTCATGTGTATTGGAGTCTAGTTGAGGGTTTTCTTAGGTAGACAAGCCAATATACCCTCTTGGCCACCCAGCGTACAGGGTGTATCGAGTTGAGGCAGCAGTCTGCGGATTAAAATGATAACAAGCCTTGCGGCTGGAATTCTGATTCTGAATTTGGCTTTTGTTTTCTGCGCGCGTTTCACTGGAATCGAACTCGGGTCCCGCGCTGCGCCTGCTTTGAGGCAGCCCTTTTTCCTAACCGAAAACACGCTTTCACGCTTGAATTTCCATCGATTGTTCCTTCCAATCGATCGCCGAATGCGACCCTGTGCGATGCTCCACATTGATCGCGCCATCAATTGTTTCTGCTCTAAACGCATTCAATTAAATCAAAGGATTTGCGGTTAATTCTTTGAACTCGATTTTATGCGCATATTATGCTAACATATCTCCAAGCTGGTAGCTCGTACACCTCCTGCCCGGGCCAGCCAGAAAGTTTCCAGTTTTAACGATTTTCGAATCGCTTTCGAAACAACTTAATTTCGATTTTTGTGTGCGTTTGTTTTTTTTTTTTTTCTTTTTTGTTTTCATCTTGTGTCCGGCAAACTTTATGGGACATAATTAAAAACTTTATGGCTAGCCAGGTGATCTCTTCTACTTCACTCCTTGTAGATGCCCCGCCTCCAGACAGCTCGGGCCCTCTCTAGCTGGCGCCAGGCTCATAAAGATGGCATTAAAATCACCAGCACAGCATTTGCCTAAAAACAAAACATGCTCATTGTGTGGGAACTTTTGAACAGTGTGCGAGTGTGTCGTAATCTTTATGGATCGTTTCAGTGTTTAGCAACGCCCCAAAGCATTCAGATACCGTTATAGTTTTTGATAGCATAAAGAGACATCAGCTGCTGTTCAAGAATTTCAGGGCAGTGAGACGTGAATGTTTGATTTGGGAATACCCTGTAATTACGTTTGGGGCAGATTTCTACAGCTTGTATGCATGTAGATTCAACCCACTCTCACCCCATCTTTCATTCAAAGAAACGTGTATTTTTATAAATTTATCAATTTGTGCAGACAATCAAAGTGTGTGATCGTTTAATGGCCGAGTCCATATAGTTGGGCAGGCGGACCACAAGAATTATTCATTTGCCTAAAAGCTTGAAAGTAGCCTCATGAAACCCTCTTCATTCATTAGGCATTTACAGGGCATACGAATCTGCATAAATCAGCTTGAAAATTGAATGAATCTTTGGATGTATTTGGCTCAGTTTGCCGGAACTGACCCCCGTTTGACTCCCAGCGAGGGCGTTGCCAAAATGTCAATATACGAGTCGCCCACAAAAATAATAATAATAAGAAATGAATAAAAAAAAAGAAAACAAGACAAGGGCGCTCAGTTGGGGTCGGAGTTGGATTTGGGCTTGGGCTTGGGCTTGGGCTTGGGTTCGGGGGTCGCAGCTTGGATTTGGAGTTGAAGCTGGGAGTCGGTTGCATGATAAATGACTCTCGCGCGTGCCGAGTACCTTGGGCCGAGTACCTTGGAGAGTTGGCTGCTAGCTGAACTGTTGGGCTACCTGATCGCAGCGTTGTACCGCTGGCTACCTGTATTTTTTGATCGACCAGGTGCTATTTTGATATATGTGCGACGGGGCGCATCCATCAATTAGCCGCAACACTCAACCAACGCCAGTCCAATTGATTTTTGCTGCCCCCGAAATTGATTGCGAGTCATTTATTATGCTGGATGCCGATCCGGCTAGCGGGATCGGATCACTTTGTGCGAGTGCATCATTTGATGGATTAGCCCATTAGCGGCTAATGATATACATAAGGCATGCCCCCCAGCCCCTCTCTCCCACTATTCCACCCCCTCCACCCCTCCCACTTAAGCTCTATGCCGCGCATGTGGCATGCATTTCCGCTTTTAATTATTGCAACGTTGCAATGTGGCAGCGCAGCGCATCGCGTCGCATCGCATCGCATCGCATTGGCCTGGAATGACATGCAACCAAATTGCTGGCAATAAATTTCACACATTTCAGCACAGAACAAAACGAGAACAACAAAAATTAAGAATGATTCGAAATACTTTAAGCGACGATCCTCAAAGCAGCTCAGTTTGTCATGCGACAGCAACAAAAACCAAATAAATACAAAATTGGGTAGGATGAGAGCGAGAAATACGAGACTGAGAGCAACTGCATCCAATGGACGCATTCCCGATTACGAAAACGCCAAAAAATGTGCGATTTTAATTTGATCGAGTTTCGAGTTTCCATTGCCCAAAGTAAGTAAGTAAATCTTTATAAAAAATAAATATCAACAATTCCATTCGAGCTATTTATGAAACAAGAAACAAGAGAGGGTGAGAGAGAGAGAGAGAGAGAGACAGAGCAAGCGTGTAAACAGTGGCAGTTGCTTGAATGCAGTTGCAATTGGCGCAGCAACAAATTGCTGGAATAATTACGCACACATTGACAGCTACAGATTGATATGTTTGTCGGCAAGGACAACAAGAAGGACCATTGGACCAACCGACTGACTGACTGACTGACTGACTGAGAGATCTGGTCTGGTCTGGGATACAAGTGACATGCCACGCGGCTACTTCTGTTGCCCATTGATGAACGTGAGGTGTCAAGCAAATTGACTGCCCGGCCAAGCGACGCGCCCAGCGGCGTCCCATGCACCAATGCGATGCAAAAGGGGGGCCTTAACGATCGTCCAAATGCAGTTGCGAAGGGATTGTCAGTTCGATTTCGATTCGATGTTTTTAAGGGTTTTTTTCTTGCAACTTAATTATTTTCTCAAGTTCTCGAAGAGTTGTATTTGTATATAAATTGCCTGGTTCTGCAGCAAGCGATCCCCCTCTAGCGACGCCTCTGCTTGCGGCTGGCATCTGCAGCGTCGCAGCATTGGAATTCGCTGTTTACGTGAATTACGCTCAAATTACAAGACGCCAATCGAGAAAAACAAGACAAAAAATAAAAACAAGAGAAGAAAACTGTCGAGTTGCAGCGCCTGAAAATAGCTGCGCAGCAATGGGAATGCATTGCAAATTAAAATTGCTAGCAAAACGCTTCGCGGTAAGCTCAAGGGGGGAGGGGTGCCCGATGCAACAGGGTGAACTGGGCGCGCACAGGGCGACACACGTGAGCTGAAGGGCTGTTGAGCTCGTTAGGCGATAACTTTATGCGGCATTAAATTTTATGCGGCCATAAAACAAACAAATTCGTCCCGTACACGCTCATTCACAACACACACACACACACACACACGAGGCATTACGGCGACTGAACACGACATGAGACAACACACGGGCACAACAAAAAATAAACAACAAGAGCTACAAAAACAATTACATGCAACAACAATAACAATAACAATGCCCCAATGGGCTTGCGCCTGGAATGCATGGTTAAAAGTAACAGGCGCCCGAGCAGGGATCAGGGATCACTGGCCGTACCCCGGCTGCAGTAGCCCTACCGGTAGCCCTCATGGTGTGTGTATATGTGCGGTATGCGTGGCGTATCGTTAAGTGGAACAAGAACATGTCGCTTTACGCCCCGATACAACTCAACTTGCGGCCTTGTCTGTATTGTGCCCAACCATATATGGGCCGTACCCGAATGCCAGGTCGCAGAGCTGAGCTTGAACAGCAAGTGCTGAAATGGCATAAAAAGTATGGGCACACCTGAGTCTCAATGCCAAGCCAAGTAACTTAGAGATATCTAAAAAATAGAGTATGGTAGCTTAATGGACGCCCTCAAGGTGTGCACACCCTATGCTGTCTAAGGAATACAATGTGAGCGTTGGGTGGTTGAGTCGGAGGGTACCGCTACGTCAAGCTGGATGTTTTCTAATCACGTGTCAAATCTGTACATCATTTTGATGGTAACTTAAAACCAAAGTTCAAATTCGAGTACGGCCAGAGGGTAGAGAATCGCAATCGGCATCGCAATCGCATTGGAACACAGAGAGGGAGTGTGGCAGCAGGGTCTGCGGGCCTGCAGGGGCTGTGCCTTGAGGCATTGAGCAAAGTCAGCGAGCCCGATGTAAACTGATTAACAAGCCCGATAAGCGGAATGGCTCAAACAATTGCCGTGCACTCGCATTTGCCACTTTTTCTGACGCAGCCTCAATGGCCACAATGGACCATTGTTAGACCTTTGTTCCGCTACCTCTCTCTCTCTCTCGCCCAAGCTCGCCCTCTCTTGTTACTTTGTCCGGAGCATACGGGAGGGGCGTTGCTGTTGTTATTGCCACAGCTGTTCCAATAAATAGCATAATGCCTCGAACAGCTTAACAATAGAGCAGAAATACTTAAGACATTGGCAAATATGTTCCATCGCAACTTGCCGAAATCCAAAGCTGAAGCTGTCTAAATTATCGGGTACTCATATGCTCTTGTGGCTTAAAATATCAATTTCTTGACTCGAGTTCATTTGGAGTTGTCAGGCCGTAGGTTAACTCAGAACTGGAAGTCTTTAACATAGGCATACAGCTAACAGAGTTATCGTAGCTAGGCAGAGATCTCTCAAGGACTTGGATGTCTACTCAAAACAGAGAGAGAGGTAGGGGGATAATTAACTGTGACCCCACATAAGCACTCAGCGGGAAACCCTCGTCTCGGCCTCTGTATAAACAAAATTAAACAAGTTGATTGCACCTGCGGCTCACAACGGGAGCAGGGCTCGGGCAATTGAGCCAAGCATCTAAGAAATGATGTGGCAAGTTAATTTCCGAATGCCCCATAACAATAGATTAATAGCCATACAATTCACAATGTTGTCGACCTGTTGTGCGGTTGTGCTGTCGTGAGCGTGAACCGTGGCCTAATGCTACTGCAATATGGGCGTGGCAGCTATAGGCAAGTTTAGAGTCCCAGCCAGGTAAGAGCGGCGTCTACGTGCTGCCCCCTAGAGGGCTGGCCCATTAATGAGCGCGACAAACTAACGACATTTGTGGCTTCTCGAACGATGATTTATGCGGCTGTTCATTAAGTTCATTAAAAGTGAAAGGATGAACTGAAGATCGGACCGACGGACCGACGGACGATCGAACTGTTCCAACTTTACATGCGGCTGGCATGCGTCAGGTGTTTTTTTTTTTTTTTTGTCATGTCTCATGTTCCGACTGTTTATTTGTTTTGTGCCTTCTCCAAATGAGCCGTAACCAATAAATGTTTATGACCCTGCGGGCAGCGGAGGCGGGGCCGCAGAATACCGTGACAACGCCCCTGGTTAAGGGCAAGAGAGAAGAGGCGAATGTCCACAATAAAAATCATTTTGAACAACATTAAAATGACACATTGTTTTTGTTGCGGGCCACAAAACACCAACTAGCCATATTTACCAACTTCAGTGCCCGTTCCACTTCCACTTCCAATTCCATTTCCAATATCAACTCCAGAGATCATCGCGCGGATCAAGGCGCCAGTCGCTTATCAATGGATAACGGCGGGTCATCAGGTCGGACGACCCGCTGCGCTCGAAGACAAATAAAGGAGGCAACAACAGCAACATTCACAACGAGCACAAGAGTTGAGTTGAGTTGAGTTGACAAAAGGCCAACTGAATCTTGGAGGAACAGGTAACACCGAATTGCTAATGCTCCACGAGGGCAAAATTTCATTAGACGGACAGACGGACTTAGCTTTTGATAAGGTCTGTTACCGATCAAGAGTATAAATATCGCATACTAATAATCTCCCAGTGCAATCTACAACAATCTACAAGCCGTTGATCAGATCTGTTGCCCATCAAGAATATATATCGGATATATCCTAGTGCAATCTGCAACTCATCCCTTAATAAGTGTATATTTAATCTCTCTCGCTTCCAGTTAATACAAAGGCTTATGCACATTATATTTATATATTTTTGCTTACATACACAATACAACACAATTTTGATACACTTTATCAAATTTCAATATTTAACACTGTCGACATATTACACAGTAATCACTCTGTAAAGAGAACAGCCTTGGGATTAATATAGAATATAATATGCAGTTGAGTCTTACCTCCATAATGTGACATTTTGCCTCTTGGCAGACCCTTATCAAGCGACCTAACCTAGCCTAGACCTAACCTAGCCACGGCGGAGACTGAAAGCAAGAGTTTACAGGGTATATCAAATAAATAAGTTCAGTTAACTTACGTTTAAGAAGAAGCATAACTTGTATCACAGCTGTGGTCGTTTCTTATTGAAAAACGAAAAACACATTTTTTCCAAAATTATTTAAGATGTGTTTCGTGCAAATATATGAGAAGCACTGAAGAATTTCCATTTTAGATTTTCCATGAAAATCTGGCTGAAGGTGAATAAATAAGCTCGGGCTACTGAGTTGGGCTAAAGTTTGCTTGAATATATATGGGCTTAGTTCGGGGGCACAACTATGGGTATTTATGAGACAAGAAAGTCATCTGGAGTTACTTCAACTGCGAGGCTTAAATAAAGGTAATAAATCAGAGACAAAGCCAAACTCGTAGCTGATGAGCCTCAACAAGCATGTTTTCGAAAGTGAGATCAATTAACAGCCTATGTTCAGCTATATGATCTGGGCATTCAATCCAGCCGATAGAGAAACAACTGAGACCTGATCATATACAGCTTGCAATACTTCCGAGATGCGTAGATATATGGAAAAGAATTTGAAGACAAGAGTCGACCTTTGGGCAAAGTTCGAATAGCTTATCAGCTTCTGGACCAGAGTTGCCTAAGGACACAGCCACACTTCAGCCTGATCCTGTTGTATCATTTCGACTTATCTAAGGACCAGGCGGATGCGTTTTTTTTTTGGCCCGCACAAACGACAAGTGCATAAATCATATGCTCATCGAAAACCCAACAAAAAATGTCGCTGACAGTTTTTGTTTATTTTGTTTTTCGTTTCATTTGTGACCTTATCGGATGCACTCGATCAAGCGAGCAATTGCCAACTGGCGCAGGTAAATTAATTCAGCTGCTCTGACGTCACAGAAATCTACCTGATGGCATTTTAATTGTGGCGACTGCGAATGATGATAAAGCGCGCAGCGTTTATCAGAGCAAACAACAAGCAACAGTTCATGAGCTGTGCTGTGATACCGCGTACAAATGCAACATACAGGGTATCATGGGTTAAGAAAAAGAGCTGTAGATCTCTGATCTCTGCAAACTCAAAGACTACTAGACATATTAGCTTTGGTATATGACTATATAGAAAGTCTTTGAACTGCACGCTCTTAAAACCAGCAAGAATAGCTTTTATAACTATTCTGGTGCATATATAAAACTTAAGTCTAAAACTTATTACACAGAAGATTAAATTTCAGCTATATTAAGAGTGCTAATTTTTTAAGCATACTTAAACTGAATGAAAGATAAAGTCTATGAGCTCAAGACTAGGCCAACAAACTGTCAAGGATCCTAAAATATCTGTGCTTAAGGGAATATTGTTACTCTAAACAGGGTATGTACTAGCCTACCATTTTGTCAGCTAGATCAGTTTGAGATGTGATTTTTTTTTGTTTTGCTTTGTTGTATTCAATTTTTTGCAAATAGCTGCAAGGCGTGAAATTTGTACGTTGCGGTGGGTCTCTGGCCCCCGAGTGGGACGGCAGGTGAATAAACTGCGCTGCAACTGTCCGCCCTTTCTTAAAAAACACTTTGTGCATGCTATAATTATGTTGGGCTCGCTATTTGTTTAACTCTGGCTTCCCCAGATCGCACAGTGGGTCCAAGCACAAGCAGGCCAGGCCATTTATTTATTTGAGCTAAACTATGTGCTCTAGCGTATGTCCCAGCACATGGTGAGAGGTCATTGTCAACTGATAGAGAAAATAGTGAAAAAAAAAAAAGAAAAAAACAGTAGCTGATGTGGTTTTTTGTACGGCCTGGTACCACTGTGCCTGAGAACTTGTGGGTACGTATCGTGCGGCCCGCACGCACATTTCACTTATTATTTATGAGGCGTGCGCTGTGGGCGTGGCACGCTTGTTGATCGGCGCTACATGAGCGTACCCCAACCGGCCCCTGCTGCAGCAGCTTGAACGGCACCGTGGACGATGCCGGACAATGCCGGACGGAACGGGACGTTTTCAATCAACGTTCAACCGGCCGCTCGGCCTGCCAGGCGAAGACAAGCGGGGACCACCCTTTTAATGAAGCCCTAATTACAGTGTTTATAACAAAAGGTGATTACCAAAGCAAACCAACAACACCAGACACCAGACACCAAGCAACCGAGCCAAGCAACCAAACCAGGCAGCCAACCAGCCAACATCCACAGGCAGGCAGGCAGGCAGGCAGGAAGGCAGGCAGTCAGGCAGCCAGGCCGGCCCCGGAACGCATCAACAGCTCTTTAGTAGACTGACGTCGCAACCGATAACCCGCCTTGCCCCACTGTGCCCGCCTTGCCCGACGTGCCCGCCGAGCCGCTGTCTCCCAAACATTGAACGTCAGCCGCCTTGGGGCAACCGCCTTGTTTATTTCAGATCGCAGCACGAAAGACGCAGAACACAAACTCAACTCAGGCTTTGTCAGCGGTCAGCGGTATCTGAGGCTCTCAGTCTCCTGCAGACGCGGTGCAGTAACTCGCCCCCCAAATACCCTGTAAGTGTAAAGTGGTTGCAAAGAGCGACACGTTTCGATACATGCATGTGACAACTGAAAGAGAATCGAGAAAGTTGCCAGTTATCGATTATACGCTTACTATCGATAACATCTAAGCTATATATATATACAAAATAATCAAAGACATTAATCGTTTGCATTTAAGCTATCAAAGCCATCTAATCTCTGGATACTTGCCGAACCTTTAACCAGAAGCCTTCGCCATATCCAGTTTCTTCGATTTGATGAGAATCGATTAAGGCAATATTCTAATAAAATCAAGTTTACTTACAGGGTATCTGCCAATCATGCACACCCAACTATCGCCTTATACCCACTGTATGTGTGTGCGTGTTGTCTCCGTCTCTGTCATCGTCACATTATTTATAACTTTTCATGTTTAAATCCGTAATTTTGGCCTCGTTTGCCCCACCCAGCACTCCACCCGTCGCCCCCTTCGCCGCCGTCCGCTGGCTAGGTGCCTCAACCACCCAAGCTTCGACAAGAGGCCTTCCCATGGCGCTCGTGACTTGTAAATATTGATTTTAATCGAAATTGCCCTAAATTGCTTTGCTTTTTCCATGTGTTTCGGGTACGCAATTTAAGACACTTTTGCTGTGAAGAGGCGCTCCATGCGATCACAGCCAACTACGATCGTTCATCATATATGCATATATGTACTTATATAGATCAGTTTTCTCTCTTCCTTTCTTCCCCTTCCCTCTCTCTAACTATCAGTTGCCAAGGTGCTAGAATATTTGTGCATACTTATTTAATTACAGCTCCACTGATCGTGGAGCGGTGTTCCAGTAAGCCCTGACTTCCTACTTATCTATTAATACAGTGGCTATATAAGGCTAGAAAAGAAACGATCAGTGATCAGAGTGATAGCTCCAGATGCCCAAGTGCGAGTCCTAAAACTGTAAGCATTATAGAAAACGAATGAAGGCCAGTTATTGTGAATGTGATCAGACATGCTAGATCCTAAGGCCTGACTGTGACTATTATAGCTTAACGTAAATGCAACAAGAACGTGCGTGATCAGTTGTGATCATCTTCATCAAATAGTAAGTGATCAGTGAAAGTAATCAGATGCAGATTGAATATGTAGCGGGTGATCCGTAGAGCTCAGTTGTGATCAGCATCAGCTCTTGAAAGGCTTACGAAAATCTCCAATTGAGAAAATAGTTAGTGATCACATGCTATAGCGTATCGTGCGACTTTTACTGCTTGATCATCGCTAAACTAGAGAGTGATCGATCAGTAGTGATCGCTATAAGAACTTAACACTTATATAACACAGAACCTAATAGCAAATCCGACAGCGATTCTACAACTACTGGAGGCGTACTCATTGCAGCCTGAGTATGATCGGGATGATCAGCATGATCAGCGGCGCTCTCTCGCTCGCACTTGCTGCCAGTTGGAGTCGGAGTAAAACATCAATTGGATTGTAAAGACCGAAAAGACTTGAAAGGCAGAGCCGACCGATGCCGGCAACGCCGTCCGAGCAACTTATCATGTCCAAATTAAGCTCAATACCAAATAAACAAGTCGTACGACTGCGTATTTTTTTTTTTTATTATTTGTTTTATCCTTTTCTGGCCGCCGGGAGTTCAGCAATGACTGTGTGTTGGTTTTTCTCTCTTCTCGTGTGAGTTGTTTTTTTTTTTCTTTATTTTTTTGCTGTTGTTGCTTTGTTTTTTTCGAATGCCCCGGTGCCTCGATAATGCCAACTCTATTTGCATTGGGCGCGGCGAGCACCGAGTCTTGCTGAGCTGCAGTTGGAGGCGAAGCGGTCCCAGCTTTGCGTTCGCCTTTGTTTGAATTAATCGAAGTGATATTTTGCTTGTCCCGAAATAATTTATCCTATGCAGGGTCGACTGCACCGATATCTGCCTGCAGCTGCAGGCTGGACCTGAATTGGTTTTTTTTTTTTTTTTTTTTTTTGCTGGCGGAGGATCGCGTCGAAAGCCGCGCAGAAATATAAATATTCTCCATATGGGCCCCATTGATACATTTTGACATGAGTTGTGGCCTAAGCGCGCGTTAATAACCGCAATTTATGCGATTTTGAAGACGGCGGCGCCAAAAACAAATCAAATGAAAACAAAAAATAATCATAATAAAAGCAAACAATGCACAAATATGATAAATATATGCATACAATGCATATATCTGGCGGGTGCCGAAGTTTTAATACCCTGGCAATGAACGGAAATCAATTAAATTCCATTTGACTTGCTTTTATTGTTCGACTGCCTCATAAGCAATCAATAGGCAAGTTTTTGAATTTACGAAACTTTACAACACTTTTTTGGCAATATTTTGATAGGCAAGGCGCTGCACTCGCCTTTGCCTTTGCCTTTGACTTGGCTGGCTGGCATATTCAAGGGCTGCGCTTTGATAATATGAACTAGAGTTCAGTTGTAATAGATTATTTAAATTAGCTCAAGTGTTGAAAAGTTGCACAACTTTTTACAAAGTTGTTTCTCGTGTAAAGTTTTCGAATTCAGTTACATATTTTTTTTTTGTCAATATTTTGATAGGCAATACGCTGCAGTCGGGTGTTTGTTGTTTTTGAATTTGTTGCTTTCGAGTTGACAGTCTCTTGTTGTTGCAGTGCTCAATTTCAATTTCATGGTCATTTGTGCCACAGCATTGCATGCAGCTGTCTGTCTGTCGCGAGTTCGTTGCCTAAGTCTTTCGTTTCATACATTGCGTGCCGGTTGCGTGCGTGTCCGCGGCAAGGTGCGAGCGGGACACGGCTCGGGCTTGGGCAGCCGTACAAACTAAAACGACGGCAACCTTATGCACATTTAACAAGATTCGCATAAAATTACAAAACTGACATAATTCAAGATAGCAGCCTGCGCAGCTCTCACAAAATTATCTCATTCCGAACTCCAGTTGGAGCTGGACTTGCGCTTCGAGTTGGAGTTGGAGTTGGAGTTGGAGCATGTAGTCGTGGCCGTCTCCTAAATGGCCTGCTAATGGCCTAAAGTGTACTTGCCGATAATATTTAGCACATACGCATCACTTAGTTCTCAGCAGTTTGTCTTCGCTTGGACCAACTATCGAGCAGGCAGCATGCTTGGACTCAGCTCTGGCTGTTCTGCCATTTCTCTGTCAGTTTGGGCGCTTGCTTGAGCCATAAAATCGTTGACATTACGACTGTTGGCAGATGAAATCAATTTACATGCATTCAATTACAAATTGTTAGCCATTTGTAGACAAAAAAAAAGAAAGAGAAAGAAAACACATGTACACTAAAATAAATAGGAAAAACTTGGGCTTCCGACTGCGAGATATTCTGTTTTCAGTTCAAAGAACTATTTTCGATATCAAAACGTGCAAAAATATTTCAGCTTGAATCGTGGCAGATCGACTGTAAGTCTTATAGATGGAATACTTTTTGCCTATTCTAGTATTAAGATGAAATATGGGATATACTTCTTTGTTACCTTTATGTACATAAATCTTACATATACGATGGGATATATTTATCTTATCTATATATATCTATGTCCCGATATATTAAGCTTATCTACGGATACTTGAACTGCTATAAACTATATAAGTATATTTATAGAGAGAGCAATATTCGAATGAATGTGTGGACACTTGATCTGATATGGGCCATGTACGTATTTCGTGAGAGTTCGAAGGAAGGAACGGAGACTTGATATGCAATGGGCTACATACAAAATAAATATAGAGAAGAAGTCGAATGGACGGAAGCTTGATCTGCTATAAGCTATATGTGTGTATATATAGAAAAGAGCTCCAGCGAATGGACGTCAAGATGTGGCAACGGCACATCATACCCGGCCAAGCCGTTGGAACGCCAAGTTTCCACTGGATGGAAAGGAAGGAAAAAAACTTGGCCAATCAGTTTATAAAGTTTATGAGGCAACTGCCAACTGCCAAGTGCCAACTGCTTGTAACGGCGCGTTTTTATGAGCCAATAGAGCATCCCCCATAAACCCGCCCCCCCTTTCACTCCTACTCCTTCCCCTTCCCACCCTCTGCTAATCATACCAAGAGGCATATCAATGGGCTGATCGCTGCGACAAGTTTTGTGGCGCTGTTAAACGTTTGCATGATTTTGATTTTGATTTTAACGATACGCGTCGGAGCTTGGACTTGGGCTTAGAGATCGGACATGGAACTGGACTGGACTGGACAGGTCTGGTCTGGAACGGAGTGGAGTGGAGCCGAGTGGAGTGGAGGGCAGCGCAGTCTGGCAGACTTGCAGCACGTCCTAATTAGCGCCCCGACTGTGGTGGCCATCAAAATAAACACTTTTAGAATACGAGCGGAGACATGTTTTTATAGCCATAAATTCGTTGAGTTTATGTTGGGAAATCTCAGATCTGGCATTGAGATTATGGCTTAGCATTCCTCTCTGCCTCTCTCTCTCTCTCTCTCTCTTCCATTCAATCAGTCGCTCATTTTGATGGATATTCAATGGAGTCTCTAATTGAATAAACAAATACTTGCTTCATCTTTTTTATACCCATTGAAAAGGATAGGAGCTGAGTCTTTCCGGCTGTCTACAAAGTCTACAGATTTTAAATATGTACGAGCTTGCAATTTCTTTTCGATATTTCCTTCTATTTTCTATTTTCTTAGTATCGATAAATATCGATTTTGTATCATGAGTTGTTATTCTGAAATCGCACATTGTCAACGTTAGGTCCATCTCTTTGAAGACCTACCCCATTCCTCCGAAATTTGAAAAGAAACTCATTTTTGTCAGATAGAGCCCTGCGCCTTGAGCCACACATTCTTGTATGTCTACCACATTTAAAAGATTGATTTAAAAATGGACGACAAATAGCGAAGCGAATTGAGAACGCATTTGCCATGGTGTGGGGCAGGGGGTTAGAAGAAGTACGCCAGCCACCAGGGTATCTGCTAGTCGAGCACTCGTGTTTGTCTTTTTTTTTAAGGCTCCGTTTAATCAGCGAGGATAACACCCAAAGTGCTCCACGGTCTGGCCATAATAGCATATTCATGTTTATGGCCAACTTCCAGCTTATCGGCAAGCGCCCTGCTGCAACGACAATCAGTCTCTGCCCCCCCCCCCCCCCCTCTCCCCCTTCGCCTCACGCTGTCCCTCTCCTCGGGCAAGGGGCGCCTTAACAAGCAGCTAATGGCTAATGGCTCATCCATGCCATGTCAGACGATCCGTATGCGATGCTGGCTAAGTTATCACACGATCCATCCCAAAATGGTTCCATCGGGAGAGCCTCGCAGAATTGCATTAATAAGCCACAGCTTGGCGGAGGCTGTCGTCGGATTTGCTGCCATAATTTAAATGCGGGACAAGATAAGCGTCAGACAGAATGCGTTGCATGGGAGGACACGATTCGTTCTTTTTGGGTTTTCTCATCAGCCCTGCCAACTGCAAGCCATATTAAAGCGTGGATATCCTATAAAAGCTATTAAAACTGTTCATTTAATTAGTCAAGTGCTTGTCGCAAAACGCAAGCCAGATTATATATTTATAGACTTTTGTCTATTCAAAACGAGTGAGAAGATTGAACAAACTCGCAAAAGTAGACTTTTTTCCGATGCGCCTTTAAAGGGTTTTATATAACACAATCAGCCAAAGGTAGTATACATCAATATATGTTTTATATATTTGGAGAATCTCAGAATTAATCGCACAATTCCTTTTTATGATACATCAGCCGATTCGAAAGCACATTTCAGGATCTATGTGATATTTCCCTTTTACCAACATTAAACCCCATCAGAGCGAGAAAAGGGCGTCTAAAGTTGTGCGAAATTAAAGTCTAGCGACGGGCAAAGTCGGGTAATGCCAGCCAGTATATATATATCTAGAGAGCATAGAGAAGAATCCCTGAGCACTGATTACAGGCCGATGACATGCACAACGCCAAGTGGTTGCAATTGTTGTCATCTGGGATGAAGGCAAATTAATCAAATGGTGCAACCAGAGCAGCAAGAGAGGTGGGGCGAGCGAGTGGGGGAGAGCGGGAATGAGGATGGGGGAAAAGTGGAACTGATGCTGGTACAAAGGCCTAATGGCCATAATGAATGGATAATGGCCAAGGAGCTGCATTAACTACATGACAGCAAAGGCGAAGGTAGAGAAGCGCGTTGATATTTGCACAGGGCCAAACAATATATAAATTAAGCTAACCGCATGGGACGCCAACTGGAGTCTGGCACCTGGCTCTGAAGCTGCAGCCCGATCACCAGCAGCAGGCCGAGCAGTCCGAGCAACAGCAACAGTTGTTGCTGCTGTGGCATATACTTAATTTCAAGTTGTCCGCGGAAAAACTTAAGCATATTTAACCGCATGTCGCTGAATTCTAGTGTGTGTGCGTGTGTGTGTGTGTGTGTGTGTGTACATCACAGGTGGGGGGGCTCAGGTGCTGCAACTGCGGTGGTTCTCAGTCGCTGTCGCCCGACTCTGAATCCGAATCCGATTCCGGCGCAATTCTCCAGCCTGGAAACTGGCGCTGATTTGAATGTCTGGACATGAAGCTGGCGCTGTCCAAAAAGATGCTGCGACTGTGTTTGTTGTTGTTGTTGTTGTTGTTGTTGCTGTTGCATGCAGCTTGTGGCCGGTTGTGTGCCCCACGCTCACGCATATTCCGCATATGCAGACAACGCGCGACGGGATGCAGGCGCCACTTGCCCAGGCGGCAGACAGGTAAATGTTAATGCCAATGCCCTCTGCCGCTGCCTCAGTCGCTGTCTCTGTCGCCGTCGCTGGCAGCGAGTGCTTGCAACCGGCTGACCTTTGCACATGCCACAAGCAGCGGCTCGGACAAGCAGGAGGTCAGATGTCGCCAGTTGGCCAGTTGGCCCAAAAGCGCCATGCCCCGTGTCGCTGCCCCTGCCCCTGCCCCTGACACTGCCTCTGCCTCTGCCTCTGCCCCTGCCCCTGGTCCTGGCCCTGCTCTCGCTGCAATCGTCGTCTTCATCTTTGGGCTGCTGTCAGCGTTGCCATCATATCAAATGACAAACTCGACTGCACAATGAAACGCAATGCGTGCTGGCAGCTCTGCAGATTATCAGAGCTCGGCCAGCTCAATTGGAAAATGATCGATGATCGGTACGAGTGTGTGCCTGTGTGTGTGTGTGTGTGTGTGTGTGTGTGTGTGTGTGTGTGCGTGAGCTATATGTTGTGCCCGGCTTTGAAATGGGTTCGCTTCCAACTGACATTGCAACAACTGGAACAACGCGCCGCTTCCCGCTTGCCTTCCCATCTCCTCCTCATCTGGCATCTTGCGATATTGTCAATAACTCGGGTTTTAGGTGGCATTTCGGGCACTGCCCTAATTAAGGTTCGCTTCTGTTTTGGGTATTTATTTATTTATTTTTCGTATTTCTCTCAGTCTCAGCATCTGATTCCAGAGAACTCTTGAGTGTCCCCATTGGAGATTAAAATATGGCATTACAAGTGCCACAAATAGCTGCTCTAGTCGGGCGTGTCGGACTAGACGATACACTGTAGATACCTGCCGATTCGCTCATACTTTTTCCTTCTTCCCATTCTACCGAATGTTCTTGAATACCTTTGCACTTTATTGTCGGATCTTTATGAAATTTTCAGCGCCAAACTCTAACTTTAAAATAAGCTTCTTTTACAGTGGAAGGGTATCACAGAAAGGGATTATTTTATATATGTCTACACGTCATGAGAACCTGTACAACAAGTTTGCTCTAGGAATTCTCAGGTTATGCTAAAAAAATAATCGATGTTAATCGATTTTGCGTAAGTTATCGAACTACAAAATGATAGATTGTTGTCCTAAGCCTAATCACGGATGATTTCTGGGTTCGCAGTAGCTTCCTTCTGCTGTTTTACACATATGCTGAATACTCTTTCTACACATCATCCATGAGTTTGAATTAGAACAAAATAATGTATGAAATTGATCCCGCTCTTCGATTTTTCACGTAGAATATATATTCCTGTAACTTCCCTTATTATAATTATTTAGGCAAAAAAAAATATACGAAACATTTTTGTTTTGACTGGAAGCGCAAGTGTGGCATGGCTTAAGAGTCGACATATTATGCCACAAAATGTTGCACTGTGGCAAAAACTGGAAATAGCTGCGACTTAGAAGCTCTTGTATTCGTGTGGCACATGTTGCAGCCACATACAGCGCTACAGCTGGCGACTCTGCGCCGACGCGAAGAACACAAATGAACATGTCGACGTCCAAGTGTCACCACAAAGATGTAGCCAAGTAGTTGTTGGGACACACAAAAACGGTCGAGAGGCACAAAGGTAAACGCTGGAAAAGGTGGAAAAAGAAGGACGCGGGGGCGACGTGTTGTATCCATGTAGCAGCTGCAGCTGCCGGTGTCCAGCAATGAGTAGGGCATCGTCATCGGCATCGGCATCGGCATCGGCAATGCCGGAGCAGGAGCAGGGTATGTTGTGAGCTGGCAGCGATTGCAATCTCTCGCTCGCTGCAGTTGTCGCAGCGAACTTAATTTTCCGCCATTTGCTCATTTGGCCTGGCCAAGAACCATAAAGCGTATGTGGCAATGCCATAGGCGGGAGCCAGGAGCTCATCATGGCAGATCTCATGCCGCTGATAAGGGCGAGCCGCCGCGAATGAAGTCGTCGCGTCAACGGGCCAGAATAACACACACAAACATACACAATTTAATTAAACGAGACGACTACCGTGCAGCCTCCACTTAACGGATCGCCACATGCCGTGCTCCTCGAAACCCCCCGCCCCTGATCCCGAGCAGTTCGATCGGTTCTGCGTGACTCGCATAAATCGCTGGCCATCGATTTGGTTTATCTTATCGATAAAAAAAAAGAGAGAGAGAGAATATAAACTAAGCCAGAACCGAGCCGACCTTGAGACCGACGGCTAATGAAGATCTTGGCGTCTTATTGGAATAGTTTGGCCCGTTTGCATAATTCATTTTCAATTTATATGCCCATTAAAGCCGATAATGGACGCAATTAAGTTCGTGTCCCTTTGATAATTTTCCACATTTACGCGGCCATTAAAGTGATTCCCAGCGCATTTTTCTCGCACATTATCAGCTCCTCATTTCCATAGTCGATGACATGCAACGACAACGACCAGAGATCCCCAGGTTCCATCTACCCATTTACTCTGCCTCGCCCTCTATCCCCCTGTCCCTCTCTCTCTCTCTCTCTCTCTGCAACTAGTTTCTACGCTTAAGTCCAGAGCTCTCCATTCCATTCGCATTCGCTTATCGCCTATGTAGTCAGACGAAGAAAAATGATAGACGCATGTGGTAAAAAAAAAAAAATATATAATACAACATCTTAGTCTAGTCTTGAACTTATGGGCGGTGGCTATTAGGGTGCCGCACGGCATCGGGTCCGTGCCCGTGCCCCGAGGGCTGAGGTGTTAATTAGCTTTATCTTAATGCAGGTTCCGGCACACAGTTCAAACTGAATTATACATAATAATTTGTTTGCCACTCTCTAAAGTGGAACTTAATGTTGCCCGACTGTGCATAAAAAGCCAGATATGACAGCCATCTCTTCCTCTCTTTCGCTCCCCCTCTCTCACATCGTGTGCTGCCCTCTGACCCCAAGACGCCACCCACTGGCCAGGTCCATGCCAGAGCCACGTTGGCAGCTCGTGTTAAGCGACCATTAATCACATTAGCTATGCATTAATACGGTACTGCTAAAGGTAAAATAATGTATAGATATAGGACTTATTGCGGAGGATGTTGCTTTTCCTAATGGCAGAAAACTGGACAGAATGGTACGTCGACCCTCAAGATGTACAATTGTTAAAATAGCCCATTTTAAAATTAAGACTCTGCTATGCTTTTTCAAATTCAGCACTTATTTAAATTTATATTAAAAAATCTTGCTTTGAGACTATGTTGTATTATTAACATATGTATGTTAAGTCTCTGTAAAGTTGGGCATAGTGAACAAACTTTGGATGACTATAGATACTGTCATATCTAGTATTTCAGTTTTAATAACATCTGTATTTGATTTGGCATATCTTTGATTTATAAATAATATTCATATTCATTCATTCATATTAACAGTTCAGCTTCTTTTTTTTTTTATAAATGTTAAATATGTATACGAATGATGAGAAATGCTTAGAATGTTTTATTTATAATTAAGGGATGCTTATAGAATTTTTAAAATAAATCACATCTATAAGAACCCTGAATTTTGAATGTACATAGAATGTACACAGTGGTCGCTCGATAAAAAGAACCAATTGCTAAAATATTATTTTGCTAATTCTATTCTAAAATGTACTCTTGAATCTTGAAGTCAATTAAATGTATAACATATAGACATACTTAAAAATAATTTAAGAACTGAACAATTTTTGATCAATTCTAATTTCTAGCTGTTTTTCCCTTTAAGACTTTACTAAGTTTTGTAAGAAAACAGCACCACAGTTCTCATATTATGTCTATTTAACAATTATTTCGTGTATTTACGCTCTGAGCAATGCCTGCAGACATATTAACATAAATCACACATGTTAATGGCCACTGTAGGGCCTCTGTTGCTGCTACATATTTATTTAACTGCGAATGCCAGTCAACAACAGCAGCAACAACAAGAACAACAGCCCATGCTCAACCACCACCCACAAGGCAACCCCGAGTAGGCACACACATAAAACACTGCTGAGCGCAAAGCCTTTGCCTGTGTGTATTGGTGTTTATCTGTGTGAGCGCCGCATGCCGGCTGCAACGGTGTGCGTGTGTGTGGTTGAGCGCATGAGGGGCGGAGCCAAGCGACAACGGCAACAGAAGCAAATAAAAACGTGCAGCGACAGCACACGGCTAAAACGATAGACTAGACGGGGTTGCATTTAAGGGGTGGATGGGTGTGTGTGTCGTTTCAATGAGTGAAAGTAAAATTGCAATAACAATAGACTAGCACTCTCTCGGCAGACTCTCACGCTTCTCTCGCTCTCGCGCAATGTGGTCGCCATTATAGCGCTTTATTAAACAAACAAACAAACAATCAAAAGAGCATAAACAAACACAAGAAACCAACACAAAAGCGAACGCACACACGCACACGCATATACGCGCAAGAGTTGCTGAGCACGCTCAGCCATTATGCACGCTCTCACCACCACTGCCGGTTCGGCAGAGAGAGCGAGAGAGAGAGAGCGAGCAAGAGAGGGAGAGCTCACTAACTGGGCAGCACACAATTGAATGCCATGGATAGTGCTGACTCGCTCACACTCGCTGCTGCTGCCGGCAACTCATTGGGGAGTTGCGAGATGGAGACTGGGCAGCGCTGCGACTGCGGCTGCGACTGTGGCTGCGGCTGTGGCTGGCAAAGATACTTTTCTTGCGGCGTGCACGCCATACGAAATCAGTCAATGTCTTGGAGTTGATGGCGCGAGTACACGCGACACGAGTTGACTGCGACTGTGACTGTGACTGCGACTGCGACGCGTGCGAACTCAACGCAAAGCTGTGACTTCACGTGAAATCGTAACAGTAACAGTAACAGTAACCGAAAGCCGCCGCCGTCGTTCGCAACGTGAAAAAAAATAAATAAAT
The DNA here is from genome assembly GCF_030788295.1 of Drosophila virilis. NCBI lineage: Eukaryota > Metazoa > Arthropoda > Insecta > Diptera > Drosophilidae > Drosophila > Drosophila virilis. The sequence goes on from NC_091543.1 coordinate 13,421,515, forward strand.
TAAATTGTATTAAAGTACATATTAAGAAACAAATATCGAAACAATTGCATTTTGTTTTATAATTTTTTTTATGGTGTGCCTGAGAAAACAAAACATAAGATAAGCAACACGAAGAAGCAGAAAAGTGTATCTAAAATATGCAAAAACTGTTCCGTGCCACATAAAGCAAAGATATATTTGAATAACAGCTACCAACAAAAAGTAATCGATAAAAAAAAAGAAGAAGAGTAGAGGGAAAAGAAACCGTCACGACGTCGTCGCCCGGGTCAATAATGCTGGTGCCGTCGGACATGATCGCGGCACAGTCCAAGATGGTCTATCAAATGAACAAATATTGTGCGGATCGTGTGCAGGTGCGCAAGGCGCAGATCCACAAACAGATCCAGGAGGTCTGTCGCATCGTGCAGGATGTGCTCAAGGAGGTCGAGGTGCAGGAGCCCCGCTTCATATCCTCCCTAAACGACTACAACGGGCGCTTCGAGGGCCTGGAAGTGATCTCACCCACAGAGTTCGAAATCATCATCTACCTCAACCAGATGGGCGTCCTCAACTTTGTGGACGACGGCACCCTGCCCGGCTGTGCGGTGCTCAAGCTGAGCGACGGACGCAAGCGTTCCATGTCCCTCTGGGTGGAGTTCATCACCGCCTCGGGCTATCTGTCCGCGCGCAAGATTCGCTCCAGATTCCAGACGCTGGTGGCCCAGGCCTGCGACAAGTGCGCCTACCGTGACATCGTCAAGATGATCGCCGATACCACCGAGGTGAAGCTGCGGATCAGGGAGCGCATCATTGTGCAAATCACGCCCGCCTTCAAGTGCGCCGGCCTCTGGCCACGCTCGGCCTCGCACTGGCCGCTGCCCGGCATACCCTGGCCGCATCCCAATATTGTTGCAGAGGTTAAGACTGAGGGCTTCGATATGCTTTCCAAGGAGTGCATCGCGCTCCAGGGCAAGAACTCCGCCATGGAGGGCGATGCCTGGGTGCTCAGCTTTACAGACGCCGAGAATCGTCTGTTGCAAGGTGAGTTCTTCCCGGTTACCTCACGTTGCCGTCGGCAAAAAAGAATCCCAACTAATACTCCCATATATCGAATAAGCACTTCATAATAATGCTGTTATAATTTCAAGTTGTCTTAGAAAGTATTTCAAATACTCCAAAGTTCTTTCAACTAATTAATTTACTTCTATGTAGATTCTGTATTTTTCAAAAATTCCCTTAGCAAAAATATTATCATATCTTTGTATAGCATAGAGAGACTAGAAGTATCATTGATCATAATAAAATTCCTTGGGCATCCAATTTGGAAAGATTTTCTTTGCTTTTGATTTTCGATTCGCAAAAATACTTTCAATTATTATGTTTTTCGACTATTTCCAATAATTAGTAATCCTAACTGGGAAATAATTATGAAGTATATTTCTTCGATTCTCAAATACTTTTGTTTAACTCCATTTCAATCTAAACTTCTCTATTTTTTTGAAATGTCAAAGAATCTCTTGTTTCTTCGCTTATAGTTCTCTCAAATCTTCAAGAATGGATTTTATTCTGTTTGTAAAATGTACCTTTACCTATTTCTACCCATTGCTAAAGTACACAACCAATTTGTGCGTATCTCTCGTATACCTACCTGCGTACCCCCAAAATAATAATGAAAAAAAGCCCCAATACCAAGTTTTTGATTAAACCAAATAGCTCTTTAAGACCAAGCCACAAAAATAAATGTTATCCGGTTGTAAATTAATTTAGAAATCGGTACTACAAATTCGGGCACCTCGTACTGCTCAGCCCTCTACCTTCTCCCCGCTATACCCCCTCTCCCACGCCAGTCACAGTCGAGAAGTCAGCTCCCTGTCAACGGTGCGGCTAACGTTTTTACAATCAGTGACACACTTAAATTTAATTGATTTATTTTCAACAAATCAGCGACTGTAGTTTGATATAATTGCTTGTAAATTAAGCATTCGGTCTGGCAGCACGACACACAATCAGGTGGCAATGATCGTACTCAAAAGATATGTATATGTGCCACTGGGCGACGTGAATCTTAGCTGCTTGTTTCCCAGATCCATTCGATAAGCTCCATGCTAGTCAAACACCTAAATTGACTCTCACGTTATGTTTGATCCCAAGTCCAAGGAGTAAATTGCAACTGATCGCAACGACATGATCGATAAGTGATCAAATGAAAGTATCTCATTGATCAGTTGGCAATTTGAATAGTCAATTTAATAATTGTTTGAATGGTGTTTTGAATTGCTGATCGAGCTCTTGGGCAAAGAGCACTCGCTGAATGCAACTGATCGCAACTACACGATCGATAAGTCATCGACTAAGAAATCTCTCATTCATCAACTCACTATTTGTATATTTTATTTTTATTCAATGATCACAGATCAGTTAGCTGATCAGCAAACGATCGCAATGCCCTGATTTAGTTTTGATTTAGCTTGATAACTAGCGCATGATCGCAAATCCAATTGAGATCTTTTAAAGAGATTTATAGATCAGCTTGCACTGTTAAAATTTCTCGGGATATGTTATTAAGGCGCGATCATTCTTTAGTTATTGATCAGCGAATACTTTAAATAATGCTTGGAAACAAGCCCATGATGGTAAGGACCTGATCAAATTGTGATCAAAGATCAGTTGATAGTCGGGAACAAGTGATCAAAGTATAGATTATATTAAAGTGGATTTTACAGAATAATTTCTTGGCTACGATCAACATTCGAACAGATTCTTTGACACTGTTAACAGGTATCTATGGATGGCTAATCGCAAGTGTCTGCATATGAATATGTCGATTTGTCTATAGATCAGTTTAAACGTTGAATATTTCTAACGATCACTGATCACCTGAGCTGTCAATCAAACTCAATTAAGTCGAGTTGCTTAAGCAGCCAATCGACGCAGCTCGCAGAGCAAAACGCATCCGTTTATCGGAGCGTAAGAGATAAGAACTAAGATATGGCCCCTGTGAGCGCCAACGATCATAAATCTGACTGAAACTAATCGAATGGACAAAGCTGGCCTATTGGATAGCCCATTCGGCCGCCTTTGGGCCGATGTCTCCACGCGCACAAATCCGCTGATCTGAGTCAGATAAACGCAGTCGCAGTCGGAGTCACAGTCGGAGACGCAGTCGCTATCACTGCTATAAGGCGGCGCAGCGGTTAGTTGGTTAGTCAATAAACTGGTTTTGTAGATATCAACATTGGCAATGCATGAGCCATAAATAAATTTCTAAACGATTTTATAAATATTTTAAATCTCGGCGATTAGATAAAGTCAGCAAATAAATAAAACAACGGCGCGCCGGCCGCAAGAAGCTACCCAAAACAAAAACTAAAACAAAAACCCAAAAAGCCACCAGAGACGACAAAGCGAATACCAAAGACAAGAAAATATAAAATAAATAAAAATCAATATTTAACTATTTAACCAAAGACCCCAAATCGAAATCAAATCTCAAGCCCTGCTCACATTCATTTCGTGCGCCTTGTTGTCAGCTCCGTCTTTCGGGCCAAACTCTCTCAATCTTCGATCTTCGATCTTAGTGGAACGTCTTGACATTTAATTTAATGAGCTGGCGCATAATAATTTAGCTGCGATCGTGCTTTGACCAACTGTCAGTGTGACTGTATCTATTACAATGTCGTTATTGCTATCGTCTATCGATTACGCTGCTGTCACGCTTATCAGATTTCTATTGTCACATTCGATGAGTCTTTCTTATATGCATGTTGGCTATATTCTAGAAATTCTATAGCATATTAATGAGGCGGTGTTTCATTGTGCATACATCTATCAATTTATCGTTATCGTTGATCGCTTACTCTTATCGGATATGTAATCATCATTGGGATGTTCTTAAGATTGGTTCGAATACGATCGTGCTCAATTATGAAGCGACTGTGCTTTGATCGTATCCATACAGAAACTGACAACTTTAGCATACAAGTACGAAGCGCATAAGAGAAATTTAACATGATCGATATACGATAACTATATAAGTATAGCTTATATATCGTATAAAGAGGGCATTCACATAATTAATATGCAACAACGATATACATATATCGTATATATCGAATAAATAGAACATTTATATAATCGATATACAATAACGATATATATTGTTTATCGATTATGTAAATGACCTCTTCTTTGCATCGTACTTCCCTATTTGTGCATTCCATAAGCTTCTTTTTCTGTTGTTTGTTCTTATTTCGAACTTCTTAAAACATTTAACAAATAATTTGCCAATCGGAAATCGTCTATCGCTTATTGTGATCTAATATGTTCCCCTACTTTCGATAAGTATATCGTTTTCTATCCTTTACATATTTTTATATTTTCAAAACAATATGCGCGGCACTTTTATGTACAGTTCTATCGTTATCGATATCATTTATGATTTTATTTGTTGTTGTTTCTATTTTTAAATTAGTAGATTCCAATTTCATAGGTAAACCCTAAACCCTTATCTTATCCGAATTTTGTCGAGTCCAAAAAGTAGAATTTCTAAGAGTAATTTAGGAGAGCTTCTCTTAAATTCTCAGTTGAAGTATAAGTCGGAGTAGTAACTTAGACCCAGTCCCATTTGCGATTCATTTAATAGAACCCTATTCCGAAACTACAAGTATTCCAATCTGACTAACATGCATGTTTATTGGGTATAGCGTTACCTATATAGCCCATAATAAGTGCACATATCAATGTACTCAATACATGATTATCGGGCACAGTCTGAGATTAGCCGTGCTGACACTCGAAGACTATGATTTATGTGCTGCCTGACGTCTGTGGCGTGGGTTGATCAATCAAACCGGTTCACAATATGTTTCGAGGCCTAAATTTGGCACCTTGAAACTGATTGTTAGGGGGTTATTTCGATCAATTATCAACAAATTAAAGACAACTTTTTTAAGAAATCAATTAGTCAGCGGCACAATTATTGCACGTACTTGAAGAAGTCTCAGTTATCAAATTTGATAAATATTTTCTACATTTCAAAACATTTCGGACACTTGAGTGCCATTCAAATGAGTAATTGGGCATAAACATGCTTGATCAGAAGTAATCTACTAAATGGGTATAATGCCAGAGCTTGAGAAACAACATCCTGTCTGTCAAAGTTCATGTTAACAGACTTGTTTTCGAGCTCTTGTCAAGCAAATGTTTAAGTTGTTGCATGTATGGCAACGCTATGTCAAGTAGCTGGCAACCCGAAGGCGTTGGATTGATAACTAGCAAGCAAAAGCTAGCATTAGAGCTGAAACTAACAGTCAAATGTTAAACTGCTTGTCAGTCTTTATGTTCGAATATGACTACATGCTAAAGTGGCTGTTAATTTTAACAGGTGCTTGGTAAGCTTGGATATTGATGATAATTTGATAGCTTCCGGCTATCTAAGATCTAAAGTTATTTATAACTTTACGGCACATGATTTAACTAAAAGTTAACTTAGCAACTAATATTATTAATTATCTAACATTTATTCTATATTATCATATCAATTGTTGCAGGTGCAAGTCGCCGTCGTTGCCTTAGCATATTGAAGACACTGCGCGATCGCCATTTGGACCTGCCGGGCAATCCCGTAACATCGTACCATCTGAAAACGTTGCTGCTCTACGAATGCGAGAAGCACCCGAGGGAGATGGAGTGGGAGGAGAACTGCATTGCGGATCGGATCAATGGCATATTCCTGCAGTTGATCTCGTGCCTGCAGTGCCGTCGCTGTCCGCACTACTTCCTGCCCAATATGGATCTCTTCAAGGGCAAGTCTCCCGGTGCTCTAGAGAATGCCGCCAAGCAGGTCTGGCGCCTGACGCGCATCATGCTGACCAATGTGCGTTGCCTGGAGGAGTTGTAGGGATCCCAACAAATTTGTGAGATGGTTTTACACAACGATTCTCTCTCTATCTCTCTCTCTCTCCTTTTCTCTTTTATTTTTTTATTTTCTTTATGATTTTGTCATTTTTATTTTTTTTTATTTTTTTCGTTCTTTGTTTGTTTGTCGGGGAAACGAGCTAGAAACAAAAGCCGCACAATGTGGCCCAATACAATTAGTTGGTAGTTGTCGTAGTTCGGGGGCTAGCGAACTAGGGGGTATACGCTCAGAGAGGTACATAATTCGGAAATTTTAACCCAAATACTATTTGATATTTTTATAGATAGTAAGTTGTTTAGTTTTTAGGTGCTTTCGAAAAGTATACGCCGCTTACAGAGTTTCCTATATTTAATTGAACCACACACACATATATATATATATATATACATATATATAATACCTAAATAGATCTTATCGTATAATACAAATAACAGCAGCAAAAATACGCACAAACCTAAGTACTTATATCAACTGAACTACACTTAAATATATCTAGATATATATGAATATTTTTTTTTTCGCAAATAATTTTGCCAAGCGGCAAATAAAATTAGCTAAAGTACTTAGCTTAAGCTGAGCAACAATTAAATAGCGCTGCAAATTATGTAAAATGAAGACGTAGAAGACGAAGTGAAAACATATATTTTTTTTTTCTGTTTAAATTATTTATTTGTGTTTTTTGCTTTTCTTGTGAGTTTAGTCAATAAAAAATTAAGTTTTTTTCAACAAACTGCAATTGAGTTTTAATTGTTGGTTGAGTTAAAACAAATGTTATTCACTTTTTTTCAGCTAAATGATTTTTTAATGCTTTAATTCGATCATTTACTAGCGGATACAGCTGCTTTACATAGTCAACTAACAGTGTAGGTTAACAGAAGTGCCTGTTAACAAAACAAACATGTTGTCTATTACTGTTATGAGTCCATAACAGAGCAGAAAAATTTAAATAACAGCAGCTATGCCTAACATACATATGTTGCAGGCAACAGTTAATTAACATAACATGCAGTGCTTAACATAATGTATGTTACATATCGTAATAACTTGTCTGTTAATCTAACAGCTGATTAGCACAGCTCACAGCTGGCAATAACTGTGAGCTGTTTTTGGACAGCTGTCGAATCGAGTTAATAAGAAGCCCGGCATAAATATTTATAAATGTTGCCAGACAAGCTCTGTGAATGTCCATCACAATTAGCACTAACAGCTGCTCTACTTAACATACAAATGCTAATAACAACGCACTTAACAGCTGCTTAACATTAGGTACACAGAAAACAGAGCTCGGCGAAGACAACGTGCTTTAATCCATGTAATAGCCATAATATATACATAATATATTAGAAGCTGCTCTCATAACTATAACATGCCCAGTTAACATTGCCATTTGAATAATAATCGAGCTCCGGGTGGCTCCGGGGCGCTACTTTGAAGTGCTGCGTTTGGCGACGTGCGCCAATTTCGGCAATCGATATAAATTTCAGGTCGATATTGCAAATGAAAAGAAACAAACAAAAAATATTGCTAGGCTTTCAATTGTCGAACATGTCTGCGGCTGACAGCCAGAGGTTCGTTTGTCAACACGTTGCGCATTTTAATGGCGCATTAAAGAAATTTTCGCAGACCGAAGCAAACAAATGCCCAATAAACCTTAAATCAATTGTCGCAAAATGATCGCCAACATGGCCATAATATGCAATATTGTATATACAGAGGCGGCGGCCCACTTTGAGCCCGGCCCAAACAGCCATCCGAGTGGACAATTGGACTGAGACTGACGGCGACTGACAGCGCATACAGCATTTGGATCACGTGTGAGTTTCGTTCTCAGGCAACAGACATAACAGTCAAATTAAATTGAATGCCATTCATAAATTAAATTACTTAACTTCTCCAACGTTGATTCTCTTCATGCCTTTGGTTCCCTGTACTTATAAAGTGGGTGGCATACATATTTAACCTGCAGTTAAATGCATCTCTATATGAAGTTCCATTTGACAATATTCAAAACTATGCAAAAATCAACAGATATTGCTCTAATTTTTTGTATACGTTCAGTTCTTCACGTCTACTCGTTAAGTTCTTAATTTCAGGTTGATCGGATAATAATTAATACTTAGGAATAGTTAAGTTTTTCATGTAAACTCTTTAACAGTCCAATTTCATGGCGATCGGCGGATGAAGACACGAATTGCTCAGGAATTGTTTCACATTTCCTTTTATGTATTTGCTGCCCCGTTCGTGGCTAACTACAGGGCATCTGCTAGTCGAGCACGCTCGTTTACGATCCGTAAAGTGGGTTATTGTTGTCATTGCATTTACTGTCGCTTCTTTGCTTTTACATGCTCGTACATACTCTAATATATTATTATTTTTTATTGTTTTTCTCTTGATTTATGCATGTACGAGCCTTGATTTTATATTATTCAAAAATGTACCCATAGCACGTCGCACTTTTATTAATATTGTTCCTAAATATGTAGTATATACATATATCTATATACATACATGTTGTGAATGTTTCAATCTATTGTTAGCTCCAATAATGCTGGTTTAACAAGTTCATCAAGTGAAATGTTAATCTCTTATTGCACCGGCGACTGCTTAAATTATTAAGTTTATATATCCACATGAGGATATATTTATTATGGCTCAATTGCGGCCTCAAATCAGGTCTGATTAGAGGAATTAGATCACGGGCTCGACAAATTTCAGTTGCTTTGCGTCATGAAAAACTTAAAAAACTTGAAGCAATTACCCGGCGTCGCCGGGTCGGAAGCAAATAATGATCAAAATGCAAGCGCTGTCGACGTATGCAGATCCACTCCGTACCTAAATTTAGCCAGCTATGAGTTTGAACCAGCGACCTTACGCTTCCTAATCCAACGCTCAATTACTAATACAAACGTCTAACAAAATTGGTAAATTAGATATCCCTTATGCATATTGACATTTACTGAATTTGAGCCAGCGACCTGCCGTTTATTAGTCCGACGCTCGCAAAACTAAAAGGCGTATACATTTCCACACAAATTGCCAACTCATGCCTTTTCCCATGCTAGACAATTAATTGGCCGGTGAATTTGAGCCGGTGACCTGCTGCATTTCAGACACTTACAGACGTTTACATATCCACTCCAATTGCCAACCCGCATCTTGACATTTTCTAACCCATATCCACAAATTTGCTTGCAACTGAGTTTGAGCCGGCGACTCGCCGCTGAATTTGAGCCTGCGACCTGTTGCATGGCCACATAACATCATGTTTGTCAAGCACACTCCCATGCAGGGCTGCGAGAATATTATATATATATATATATATCAAGTATTGGATATAGTTACAATCTGTTCAAACGGGGACTCAAGGCCGGAATTTTCGGTCATAGCGTATTATATAGCATATTGTTTGTGAGTAGAAACCCTAACCTTTTCAAATAGACCCGAACATATCCGCACTACGATGTTCCTCCGTCTTTGTCGCTTTCGTGTTCTGAATTCAGCCATAAACCGGATAGACCACAACACTATTTGTTTCACCTGTTTGCGCCACTTGACTAATTTTTGTGGGCGGTCAATCGTTTTTAGCCAATTATGCGGCAAGCGTTTGGCTTGGCTTGGCTTGGCTTGGATTTGGTTGGGGGGCGTCAAGATTGGTGGCGTCTGGCGGATCGGGTCGTCAGCCGGCTGGTTGCGTTTTTTTAATGAGTTGTTGTTTATTGGATTCCATTTGCATTTAAACATGACCAACAAATATTTATTATTTGTTGTTGTTTGCGGTCGCTGGGCATTTTATTTTCTTCTTAATTTTTTGATTTTTTTTTTGGCTGTTGGATTTTTGGGCCGCTGCTGCTGCCGCTTCCCACACAAATTAAAGAACAATTAATAAATGATAATTTCGGCAGCCCACAGCCCATCCCTCAGCTCGCCAGTCCGGCAGCTGACTCCTTTAGGCCCCAGCAGAACCATTCGAGCTGTCGCCTGTCCATTGGCATCATCATCACCAGATGTCAGTTGGGGCCAATTTGTTAGCCAGCTTTGCCTCGTCTTCTTCTTGTTGCCCTTGTTTTTTGGCGTCTTAATGAATTCGATGCAATTTATATTCATTTAATGGCCAGAAGCAAATTTTTATGACCATCTCATAATCACATTTTGAACACACAATTTGTTATTCCCCGATACGTAACGCGTATTACGCATCTCGCAAAATGTTATTTACATGTTTGTTGTGGAATGTTTAACTCATTTATGTCGCTTTTCTGCTTTCAATGAGTAGTTCAAGTGTTTATTATGTTGTTTCCCGTTTAACAATCTATTTATTACTTTACTCATTTGCTCAAAATCGATAAATATCGATATTAGAGCTTATGAGAACTTCAATTCATTAAAAATTAGAAGTTCCAGCCAAGTTCAAAAGTGGATAGTATCTAAAAGCTGCGCAAATTTTAAAACAATCGAAGCATAAGAATACTTTTTTCAGATTATGTAGTTGGGACTACTCCCAACTAGAATCTACATTCTCAAGTGAGTGCAGGGATCTCTCTCTCTCTTTCTCTCTATGAAGAATTTGAAGCTTGTTCGCGTCTTTCCCAAATGTCTTCAAGTTTGAACGAAATCAGGCAACTTTATCGATAACAATTGAGATAGATAGAACCTCGAATTTTGTAATCGGAAAAAGTACTCCAGCTAAATATCGTTGATTTTAGCCAAGATCGATTGTATCTGCCATGTCATGGGACGAATGTACAGGTAAGAGCATTAAGTTTTCGGTAATTGAAGCGGCGACTGATGATTCTTCAGCTACGTTGGGTTAAGTACGAGTAAATGCTGTGATAATCTGGAATTAAAGTTCTCAAAGGTCCGAGTGTACGATCATAATGGAGCTGCAGCTGGAGGCGGCGAGGAGGGATTTGTGTGTACGCCTGTCAACCGGCATCAGCGTACTCCGCCGGTGCCCCTGGCCCGGACCTGGCTTAGCTTTGGCATTCATTTTCGTTTTTGTAAGCGAAAATCAAAACAAATGTTTTATTTAAATGGTTAATTTGATCAGCCGCTGCTGCAAACCGGAGTTGGAAGCTCACAGCTTGAACCTCGATTTGCGAATCTCAAATCTGGGATCTTGACTCCGGCATCCCGTGTGTCTTGCAACGCCCAAATGAGCAGCTTACACGATGATGATGATGATGATGCTGCTGCTTCTGCTGCTGTTGCTACTCTGAGGAACAAACACAAATGAAGAACAAATGATGCGTCTCTGCCAAATCGTGAGAATTGCATTCGAGCCACACCAAAAAAAAAAACAAGTAAGAGGCTCTAGTCGGGAGCTCCCGACTAGGGGATACCCTGAACCCTCTTCTTCCAACAACAAATGCATATATATATTCTATTTTAGAAGCTATATGTCAAGTTTGGGGACTCTAGCTCTTATTATTTACCAAAATTTCCCAAAAAACGGGATATCGATATCGATTTTTATCGATTGCTTGGAAACGGAGTAAGTTATCGATTATCGGAAACAAACTCGATCTGCGCAGGCACTACATCGAGCACCTACATCGAATTTCAAGTCTCTAGCTCTTATAGGTTCTGAGATCCTTGCGTTCAGACATACGGACGGACGGACAGACGGACATGGCTAGATCGACTCGGCTATTCATGCTGATCAAGAATATATATATACTTTATGGGCCGGAGATGCTTCCTTCCTTCACAAATACAATATACCCTTATACCCATTTTTAATGGGTTCAGGGTATAATAAAAGCAAAACAAATCGAGAAAGAACGATTATTATCGGTAAGCCGAACATTGAATACCCTTATAGATTGAAGGCTCAGAAGAACTCGCAAATGCTGAGCCTTGTTAAAATATCTGATACAAAAATGAAATGAATACCCTTATCAAAAATAAAGGCTTACCGATTCCAAATATATAGTGCGCTATATGATATAGCGGTCTGATGTGAATCAGATTTAGCTTCTAGGTAAGGATCAGGGCGCGACTAATGCAGCTTAGTTGAGACATCCTTACGGAAAATGAAAAGATTTTTCATGCAAGAACTGGACAAAGTAATCCTTTGCAGTCCAGCCCAGGCTGCAACTGAGAAACTGCTATATCGACAGATATCGGCTGATCAAGAATATATTTTTATCTTCTGTTATTCGTGTCCGAATTTCGAATACCTTCCACAAGGGTATAAAAACCAACCGGCTTGGCAATTTTAATTTGCGGGCTTCAATCAAGCTGCAGTGGCTGACAACCAACGTGCTCATGGAGAGGAGGGAGGAGCAGTCTGGGGGGTGGTGCATTGCCTTAAGTCCGCCAAAAGATGAGCTGCTGCTGCTGCGCTGTGACGTGACGTGACGTCGCGTTGCGTTGCGTTGCGTCGCGTCGGCGCTTGCCACTTAGCATAAACGGAATGGGGCACAAACGGAGGCAGCCTCTTCTGCTGGGTGGAGCGCAGCTGGCGTGAGGAGCTGAGGAGCTGGGGAGGCAGCAGCGAGAAGCAAAGTGAGCCTGCGACCTGTGTGGCCGGTGCATCAGGTTAACAAGCTGTAATTAGAGCCCCTTAGCCTGTCATCGCCAGGGTGCTTGATTATACCCTTTTGACAAAAAAGCAAATATTAATTTAATACGCTTCAGCCACAAGCGCCGCGAGGCAGCAGTGCGCAACGCGTCCCCCCGACGGGAAGAGCGGCGGAGCGAGGGGCAAGCGGCGAATCGGAGCGGACGGCAACTGCGAAACGCTTACATGGCAGCCGTAATTACCAGGGTATACCAGCCGAAAGACCCATTGAAACTCAGAAATCAGTGCAGCGTATGTTGAGCTGCAATAAAATGTGTTACTCTGTGCAGAAGGGCATGCTAAGCATAATTATACCCTGTTAATTCACATCAATTGAAACAAAACACAAGCTGTCAGATGAATTGGAAAATATTATGTTAATGCCAGCAAGGCCTCCATTTAAACAGAGCAGGTCCTCATAATAATATAAATTACAATCTATGAAACACATGCCAAAAGACAAATATACCCTGTAAATGCAAAGTGGCTCCTTAAGTTATTGGACAACAGCTGTGCGAGTTTCATAGAAATTGTGGCTCATTAACTTGTTGTGGAATGATGAAACATTGATGCATTGCATTATGTGGTCCACTAATCCAGCTTTATCTCTGCAATACGGGCTTGTCTTCGCAATCCAAATCCAAAGCCATAACCCGAATCCCAACCCAACTCCAATCTCGAATCTCAGCAAGCCATCAACCTGGTGCCGAACCCCAGTTCCAAACAGGAATGTTTTTGTTGTTGTTGTTGTTGTTGTTGTTGCTGTTGTTGTTGTTGTTGTTGTCGTCTTTTTCCTGACAATCGTACGCCCATTTTTGGTTAAAAACAATGGGTTCAAACGGCTGCGCTTCAGCGGAAAACAAAAAGCAGCCAACGAGCCCTAAATCAATCACAGCCAGCAAACATGTCAACAGCCTTTCCCTTCCCCCCCCCACCCCCCATCGCCCTATGCATCACCCTTGCCGCCCCACACCGTCCCTATACCTCGCCCCCGCCCCCGCTGCCACTGCCGCTGCCAGCGCAATCGCCAAGCGAAATGTCAACGTGATCATCGCAGCTTGAAAAGGGCCGCCGCCTTGGCCAGTCGCATATATTGGCCATATATCTATATACACATATATATGTTTATGGATATATGCAGGAGAGGGGAGAAGGCCTGTCTTGGGCCTGGGAATAGGGTCTGGCTACTATGTGGAACGTGGCCTGCCCGGGACAACAACAACAACAACAGCAACAATGTCGAGGTCTGTGCGCGTGATATCTGAACTACGAAATTGAGATCGATTTTCGAGTACGTGTCTGAAATGAGAATCGACGAGAGCGATCCCCAGAGAAAGTGCGAGAGAGAGAGAGAGAGAGCGAGCGTGGGAGAGCGAGAGAGACTGTAACAATAAATTATGATATTATTTCTTTTAAGGCTTGGCCCCCCTCCGCCTTTGCCTCCGCCTCCGTCTCTGGGCTCTTGCGAGCATTGCGTGATTAGCGTGCACTTGTCGTCAAGATCGTAAGTTAAGAGATCGGAAAATGATCAGAGTTCGAGGAGGGCTATCAATACATATGTGCTGCACTCATTGCCGAGCGTAATTAGTATTCCAAACAGTGGAACGCGAAACACATGTACACAACTAGGCAATGTCCAGAGTCTCTGCGGATCCAGTCACAGAGTTTTGATCAGTCGATCGCCTCTGATCATCATTCCGGACTCGACGCAACGCGGCGCATGCGTAATGAGGCTCTGCACAGGGCCCCAGTCAGCGTTCGGGCCAGAGCCTGCTGCACCCAGACAAAAAAAAATAAATTTCAAAAAAAAAAAAAAAAAACAAGCCGAAGAAGAAGATAACTGATTGACCGCTCTGGGGGCTGGAGGATCTGGTTGGATACGTGTCGCTGATTTGTTCGCTGTCATAATTCAATAAAGTAGTCAAATGTCACCTGTACTTAAGCAAAAAGCGCAAAGGCTTACGGTTGTTATTATTTCATTGATGTCCACGCCATTTACCCTGCGTGTGTGTGCCACATGCAACATATTAACGAGTTGAATGGCTCCGAGCGTTAATGCAAATCCGCTTAGCGAATGCTTCTTGCATGGCCAACACAGCTGTGGCTAGTCCAAAGGGGTTGACAGAGGGATGTGCGGGGCAAAAATGAGCTAAGCTTTGCTGAGGGTTAATCCATCCTTATGAATTCAGCACATGTGCCCCCAAGCTGGACATGACGCATAGAAAGTCAAAATGATAAATGCATACAACAGATTTGCAAATGGCGCTCCTTATGTTAAATGTTATGCTAACAGCGGCTCGTTATGTTACATAACAGCGAGCTGTTTGCAACAATGTTAAAAACTTAATTCATTTTTCCCCATAAACAGGCTGCTGCTAATTACCAAGAGTGCTAACAATTAATTATAGTAACTATTAACCTGTTAGTAACAGCGCTCCATAACATTCGGCTAATAACATTATTCTAATGTAATGTCAAAGGAGAGCTGCAAAATGTAATTATAATAATTTGTTGTGGTTCTATTTCATTTAAAATCATTTAAATATTTTTCAATCACAGATACTTATATATTGCTGCCCAAATATCTGTAGTTTGTACACAACACATTTTCCATATTCGTATAACGTGCGGCTAAGGGGAAAGAAGAAGCATGCATGCTTCTGTGTGTATTTGTGTAGAGCACGCTTCCCTGTTGTCTAATTAAAGTATTCACATTAGGTTTATGGTATGCCCGACTACTTAAATCTATGAATTATAAAGTGACTTTTTAAATTTAACTTATGGTGCTTATAGAGATAAATTGGCCATACGATTTAAGTGGATTCTTAATTGTAATGGCAGCCAAAACGTTAGCTAGATTTGCGAATTGCTCAAAGATAGTTGATATGGTTGATATGTGATGTGTGAGTATGTTGGGATCCATAGACACGGGCATAACTTTGGCTGGTTGCATGTGAAATTTAGTTATTGTTCTTTTCCATAGAAACTGGGGGCAGCTCTGGCTGGTCGCTCAGCTGGACAGGGCGATGTATCTACAAGATAAACGACTGCGTTGATGGTCAACGGGCGACGACGTTCGCTTTTTAACCAACAACAACAACAACAACAACAACTGGCAAGAAGAAGAAGCAGCAGCAGCAACAACAGCAAAGACAAAAGAGACGAAGGAGCAGAACTGGCGGATCCAGCGAAAAGACAAACGTTGCGGCGACAACGCAGCAAGTGACAAACGTTTAGATGGATGGATCGTTCTTCATTTGGGACCAAAGCGAACCGGGGATCCGGGCTCAGAGCCAGAGCCAGAGCCAGAGCCCGAGCCAATGCGACAGGGACTGTGACAAGGGGCAGCATTGGCCCGGGCTGGAGCAGGGGCAACAGCCGGACGGGGCAGGGCAAGCAAATAAACCAACCGAAAAACGCGACGATTGCACATAAATTATATTCAAATTTCTTCAAGATCTAAGAGATATATAAATACGGGAAAAACACACACATACACACACACACACACACAGGGGCACAAATTTATAGTACATGCTCGTTTCCACTTTTTACCATTTGCTGCTCTTTGTGTCCGTCTGTCGCGACGTTTCACTGTCCGCCCGTCTGTGTCGCCCTTTGTTTTAAATTTATGCAGATATGCCCACTCTTATCTCTCTCTCTCTCTCTCTCTCTCTCTCGGTCTCTCTCACTCTCTGTCTGTGTGTGTGGAAATCCCGCGCTAAAAATCAACCAAACGCTGCTGTTAACACCGCTCCCACCTGGCCGCGATCCTTCACTGATCCACTCCGCGTTCAAATTGAAATCCAATAGACGCTCGTATATCACAAGACAAACATATATATTACACAATAAGTGGGCGGGGGGTGTGGTTTAGGAAGGGATGGAGGGGGGGTGGGTAATAGATCGTTGACATAGACAATGATATGCTGATCAATAAAAGCGCTTCCGGAATCGAACAAAGCATCGACAAATTGACCTCTGATAAGTTTAAAATATTAGCTCTTGCTCTATTCCAAATAGTTGTGGCTCACTTATAATTGATGTATGAAAAAATATATATGTATATATCTGTTGGTAATCGTGTGATTGATAAGAAAGTAACATAAATTCAAAATGATGCGTGCTCGAATTGTTCAAGCGAATCAAAATCGGAACATTGCGAAGCGAGTTATGAACAATTCAAATATAACAAGTCACACGTGATCGACTGGAAGATACCCTAAGTCCTTTTCCACACCTTCTTATTTCTTAAATAACTACTGGGTTTATTTCTTGATCAACTTAAAAACTTGCAGGTACTCAATGTATGTATACATGTATAAAGTGTATACAATAAGCTGAGATTTCAAATTATGTGAAGATATTTCGAATTTTTGGCAAGAGAATTTTTCTCGCCCGATCAGACTACTTTATCTGATAGTTGGAATACAAAGAATTTGACTTCTTCAAGAAAATCTCTCGCAGAAAATCACCAAGCATTTTGGTTTAAAGTAGATCGGCTGCATGTCTGTAAGGGCATTTGAATTTCGGCATTTAGTTAAATAATTTTCTATTTGTTTTTGAATGTTTTTCATGTTTTATGCGCTGTTTGTTTTCCGTTTATGTTTGCCATCAATTTGAATTAGTGCCAAATGCAAAAGATTTCCATCTAATTGAAAGCAACAAAACAAATTTTGACGAATGCTTTGATCTAGTCCACGATGACAATGCGGAAGACATGTCTTGCAAGCGGTCTGCAAGAGATTCGAAGGTGACGCAGCGGTTGGCTATGAATCGGTTTAGTTAAAGATATTTTTGTGTATGGCATAGGATATTTTATGTTTTTTATGTACCTAACTTGGGAAGGGGGTATTTCAGGTGGGGAGGGTGCATATAGAGTAGTGAAGGGGGAGGGGGGGGGGGGGGGTGTTGCTTGGCAGACAGCGTTCGTTTGGCTGGAACAACGCTGTCAAAAATTGCCAACTGGCACATTAATCCAGGCGACATATTTATGAATGTGTGTAGCTGTGTATCTGTGGTGTGATTGGGAATGTATCTGTGAAATGTAAAACTTTTCGTGTGTTCGTGTATCCGTGAGATATAAAGATATCGCCGTTGTCGTTGGACGAGGGTTGCTCGCTGCTCGTTGCTAAATGAGTGCACATTTCAGATAAATTATTGCACACAATTCGTGTACGACGGCGTCTGGCACAAAATGTATTTAACAAATTAAATTTACACACACACACACACAGAGCTAGAGAGAGCGAGAGAGAGCGAGAGAGAGAGATCAAAGAGCGCGCCGCAGCGTGACAGCGACTGCCCGACGGGGCGACAGGGCGACAGGCCGACGGCATGCGGGCCCCTTGCGCTCGCTCGCTCGTGTGTATCTCAGCTCTGGTGGGCGGAGCTTGTGCCACAGCCACAGCCAATGCCGCAGCGCGCGCACATAGATACAGCACACATACATGCACACACACACACACACACGGACACTACAGATACACAGATACTGGCGTGGCAGATACATTCACGAGGCGTGATTAGTCAGCGCCGCAGTTCGTTTTGCAGTTGCTGTGCTCTGTGCAGTTATGTATCTTACAGATACAGATACAGTATCTTATTGATTTTTCGTTTTTGCTGCTGTTGTTGTGGCTTGGCACGAGACCAGGCGACAATCACGCGGCCAGTGTCACGTGACACGTTGACAGTTGCATCTGTATTTGCAACTGCAATTGTATCTGTATCTATATCTGTATCTGTATCTGTATCTGTATCTGTATCTGTGGCTGTATCTGTGCTCGCTGCTGCAGCTGCTTTTGTGGGTGTACTCATAGTCCATTCATGAGATGGCGGATGCACACACACACGCACACACACACACACACACACACACACATACACAGGGGCAGAGCGAGCGCAACAACGAGTTGCAGTTTTTAGCGCCCGAGGCTGTGTGTTGGGGCCGAGCGCTTTATCTGCCAAAGCTGTAAATATCCGCGAGATTTACAACGCCAGCAACGACTACGACTACGACTCCGACTCCGACTCGGACTGCGACTGGAACTCGGTAGATGTCGAGAGCGTTGCGTATCTTTTCATTTGAATCGGTATCGAGTGTTTGTTTTGCATCGTTGCCAGGCATTCGACAGGCACGACAAGAAGACAACACGACTCCGGCATCGCCATAACGCATCCGCATTAACGCAATCGCGGCTAATCCGCGCCGATATTCGCAGCAGCAACAGCTATATAGGTGCAGATACAGATACAGATACAGATACAGCTGCAGATACAGCTACAGATACAGATCCAGTCGCTGCAGCGACTATCCAACAGATACGCGGCCGCAACCCAAAAAAAAAAAAAAAAAAAAAACAAAACAATCAACAAAAAAAAAAAGCTCTATATAAATACAAAGAATACAAGAGTTTTCGCTGTGCTCCACTTGCGGCCCATTGTTGCCACTTGGGCTGTCAACGTAACTCACAATTGAATTGTTCCTTTGTCTTGTGTGTCGCCCGATACCGATCCCGATCTCGTTCCCGTTCCCGCACCCGCTCCCGCACCCGCACCCGAGCCCGAGCCCACTTGGACGCCCGTTTCCGATTCCGTTTGCCAATTTCTGGTAGCTCGCATAATTGGCATCATCCACGGCCCACTGTCAACGTTCTCGACTCCGACTCCGACAGCGCCTCCGTTTGTTGTTAGCCGCCAGCTTTGGGCCTCGACTTGACTCGGCTCAGCGATATCTCGGCAAGATGCTGGTGCCGCCGGATATGATGGCCGCCCAGACGCGCATGATTTACCAGCTGAATCGTTTCAGCGCCGAACGCGTCCAGGCGCGCATCTTCAAAACGGCAACGGCCATTCGAGAGATCTGCAAAATTGTCCAGGACATACTCAAGGAGGTGGAGCTGCAGGAGCCGCGCTTCATATCCAGCCTGGTCGAGTGCAATGGCAGGTGAGTGGACAACTTTCAGCTATTGAGCCGGGCATTAAAAGTAAACACAGAGCAGATAACAGATTTGCATCTCTTTACCCCCAGCGACATAGACTATTTGCCACAAGAATGTGATCTATTGAAAATCATATCGATCTTCTATAGCTATATACTAAAGCAAAGTCTTGCATGCGCACTTCCAGATCAGGTCTTAAAGCATAGATAGATAGGATAATACATATTCATAATCCTTAGTCTAGAATATAGTGCCGTTTCTTAAATATGAATATACTACCATCCGTCGGGCAGCCCATCCAGTATTATTCTCAACCAATAATAATATCAGCATCCGATTGCAAAAAAAAAAATAAACTTTCTCCTTAGGCTATTTCAAATTGGAAACAATACTTTTCCATCCATTTCCCGCCACGTATTTATTCCATAATTTTAAATGAACTTAAAGCCTTTGCCCTTTCATTCGTAACCGGAAAGGATGTGAAATACGTCTCAAATGAATTTTCACAAAGATCTTTAAAGAGGAGCTGCATGCTAATCGAAGGATATATTAAAATGTTTTATGCAATTTTCCACCAATTTTCCACGCTTTTGCATGGAACTTTTGAAAATCCCTTTGCCGTCATATAAAGTACAACTTATTGCTTTCTAGACCTTGAGACTAGGACTGTGTTTCATTTGTCAGTCAATCAGTCATTCAGTCAGTTATTCCATCAGTCAGTCAATCAGTCGGAACAGTTTTGTAGATTAATTTATCGATTGGAATATTTAATACTTAGAAAGAGTCACCCGAAATTAGATATTCCGTTGGAAGATATCACGCCGAGATTAACGACACTTGGATTAATTATGATATGCAGGAGCTGAGAGCTCATAATAAGTATACATATATCGATAGCGGGATTGAGCTGGAGTCGAATAGCATGACTTGACGGGATGACATTGCATGTTTTTAATGCGATTGAGGATCGCACGTGTTGTTGTTGTTGTTGTTGTTGTTGTTGTTGTTGGCAGCGATGACAGCCGTCGGACGCCGGAATTACGCAGATCCGAATGGCAGCCAGTTGGAGTCCGGATCGAAGATCAAGGAAGCACTAATATGTATTTATTCGGTTTTTAGATTCGAGGGCGTGGAGGTGATCTCGCCGAATGAGTTCGAGATCGTGCTCTACCTGAACCAGATGGGCGTCTTCAACTTTGTGGACGACGGCACCCTGCCCGGCTGTGCGGTGCTCAAGCTGAGCGACGGACGCAAGCGTTCCATGTCCCTCTGGGTGGAGTTCATCACCGCCTCGGGCTATCTGTCGTCGCGCAAGATTCGCGCCCGCTTCCAGACGTTGGTGGCGCAGGCGTGCGACAAGAGCATCTATCGGGATATGGTCAAGATGATTGGAGACACCACCGAGGTGAAGCTGCGGATCAGGGAGCGCTTTGTGGTACAGATAACGCCGGCCTTCAAATGCTCCGGCATCTGGCCGCGATCGGCGGCGCATTGGCCCATGCCGCATATACCCTGGCCGCATCCCAATATCGTGGCCGAGGTCAAGACCGAGGGCTTCGATCTGCTCTCCAAGGAGAGCATCATTATGCAGAACAAGAACAACAATGCGGCTAGCATGGAGGGCGATGCTTGGGTCCTAAGTTTTTTCGAGGCCGAGAATCGCCTGCTGCAAGGTAAGAGAGTTGGTGTGAGAGAGAGAGAGAGAGAGAGGGGAAGATCCTGCAATCTATGGCAATTGAAAAATCTGATCGAATCTTCAAAGGTGGCTGCCGTCGTCGCTGCCTGAGCATATTGAAGACACTGCGTGACCGTCACCTGGAGCTGCCCGGCAATCCGATCAGCGCGTATCACCTGAAGAATCTGCTGCTCTACGAGTGCGAGAAGCATCCGCGTGACTTTGAGTGGGACGAGAGCTGCATTGCGGACCGTTTGAATGGTATATTCCTGCAGCTAATCTCCTGCCTCCAATATCGACGCTGTCCCCACTATTTTCTGCCCAGCCTCGATATGTTCAAGGGCAAATCCCCCAGCGCCCTCGAGCAGGCTGCCAAGCAGGTCTGGCGTTTGACTCGTGAGATGCTCACCAATGCCAATGCCTTTGAGAAATTGTAAGCGCTGCAACAGAGAGCGAGAGCGAGAGAGAGAGAGAGAGACGGTATGTGTGTGTGTGTGTGTGTGTGTGTGTGTGTTTGTATGATTCAAGGTGCTAAATTTTCATTGTCACAGCGCGGCGATTGCGTTGATCTGATAAGCGAAATGCCCTCAGTGGCTGCCATTTTGTGCCATGTCTGTCTGTGTGTGTGTGTGTGTGTGTGTGTGTGTTTGCGTGCGTGCCTGTGTGTGTGTGCGCATAGCAACAACAATAGCAAGCGGCGAAAAGCCGAAGTGTTAATGCAAAGATGAGAGATAAGCCGCACATTGCCCACTCCTCAAACCAAATTCGACTCTTTTGCCGCCTGTTACCGTTGCTGCTGCTGCTGCTGCTGATGCTTCTTTATGCCCATTGCACGCCTGGCTGCTTATCCGGCGAATATTGTTTTTAATAACTCGCCGCTTTAAGCATGTTTCGCCTTATGGCCAAACACAATGCCAGCAACAGCAACAGCAGCAACAGCGAAACAACAAAACAAAACAAAGCGATACACAAACAGTCACAACAACAACAACAACAACAACAAAAGGAATAGAGAAAAAAAGAGCATTTGTCGGCTTTGCTTTGCAAGTGTGCTCAAGTGTAAGCGAATGCGCTCTCATTATCGAAATTGAGTACTTACTCATTTAAGTACTCGCTGTAAGTAATATATGTATGTACACCCATACATACGCAGCTGTATACGATAAGAACCTACTTAAATTACACATATGTACATACATACATATATGTATATAAATATATATACAATGGATTTAGATATCAAGATATTCGTTTATCCCCATGTCTGACTGAAAAAATAAGAAAGTTAAAAGTTACAAGTAAAAAGAACAGAGAAATATTCGCATCGAACATGCATTAATATTTGTCTTCCCCTTTAAATTATAATATTTAATGTAAGCCATATTCTTTCATCTATTTTTTTTTTTTTAATTAATTGTTGTATTTGTAGATTGCTTAAGAAACAGTTGAATGCAATAAATTCTAAAATAGCCCAAGGCAGTTATATATACCATATATTTGATGGCATTTCTTTTGTGGGCTCGAAAATCGTATCAATAACATTCTCACATATACATGCACAAAAGCTTGCACACATACGGCTCACACGTATGCAGCTCAGGGCTTTGCATATGTGAGAAATGCGCAGATTCACCAATACATCTGCAAATGCTGCGGCACATGCTGATTCAGCGTACATTTTACAGCATCTATTGCTGTTTTATGTGTTATTTAACAAGAAATATAGTATTTTCTCTTACTTGAAGGGCCTACCTCTGCTTTCCTCATGTCATGCCAGATATTACCTTCAAAAACCCTTCAATAAACCGAATTGTGGCATCATGTTGTGACAAAATTTCCAAGGCCTGTAACCCCGATGGGCATTAAGTGCACTTCCATTCTCGGATCTCTTCGTGATCGCAGTTCAGCTCATTAAAAGTTGGTAGTTGTTCGATCCGATGCGATGCGACTGGGATTGGATGAGGTTTGCTTTGGTATTGGACGCTGAGTTAATGTTATGAGTATTGCCGGATCGCCAAAAACAAAAACAAAAACAAAAGCAAACAAATTTATTTGTTGCTCTTAGTCAGGACAGCTGCAGCGACAACTGAGCATCAATTTTATTACCCTTATTTATGGTTATGTTATTCGGGGCTCCAATGCACTCTTCTTCTTCTCTTTGCCTGCTTCTGCTTCTTCTTCATCATCTTCTTCTTCTTCGCCTGCTTGTTGTGGCGGAATACAGACAAAAGTTTTCAGCGAATGTAATCGATATTTTTCGTTGCTGTTTTCATACCCTGTACGCACAGAAAACGGCTATATTCGTTTTGTGCAAATGTATGTAACACGCAAAAGTAGCAGAAAGTTGGTCGCAAAGTAAGGGGACGGGGGAAACAGCAGCAGCAACAGGTAAGTCCATCTGTCATTTGGTCGGGAACTATATGAGGTAAAAGTAAGGAAATTTAAACATAACCTCTCCTATATTCAAATCATCGATAACTTTCCCAATTATCATAGTTTCGATAAAAATCGTTATCGATTTGCTGTATATATGACTAGCTATAGATACGTAAAGATCGTGCAATACCCGAAAATATTTAAGAAAAGAAGCACAGTCGTGCTACAGTTGAATTTAGGGTATCTCCTAGTCAACCACACCCGACTAGAAAGGTTTTACTTAATTTTTTTTTTTGATTTCTCATTGTTTTTTTTTTGTTTGTTTTTTTTGTTCTGCTGTGGCTGACAAAAGATGTTCCGTTTCGCTGTAATGTTAAGAGACAAGAGAGAAATCCATTTACGTATAAATATATTTTACGAAGTGCGTAGTATAATCAGAAGTGGGAGGGGCAGCGGAATGGGTTGGGAAGGGGGCCTGCAGAGGTAGCATAATGCGATAGCTAAAATAACAAATTATGCTCAAGCACGCAGGATCATATTACAAGCATATTGTATGCATAGCCCGCCCCCGCCCCCGCTCCCGTCACTGCCTTAACCTTAGCTAACCAACATGCCATAATAACATAACAGCCCCCCCACCCCCCCACACTCTCACACACACAGACAAACACAAATAGCAACGCCCCTGTGCTTAAGCATGCAAGCGAGCTCTGCAATGGGCGGGGGCGTGGCAGCAGCAGCAGCAGCAGACTTTGGCATGGGAAAAGCATCATCAGGTGACTTGCGGTCGACGCCGACGGCTTCTGCTGCTGCTGCTGCTGCTGCTGGTTGAGCAGGGGTTGCGGACTGCGGGGAGTGCAGCGGCACGTGTCCGCGGCAGTCTGGCAATGTGGACCATGCGAATCGCCGCAGGCTGTGCGCCCACGTGCGCGGATAAGGCACGTTTATAAACTAGAAATAAAAAAAAAAAAAAGCTCAACTCACAGGGAGGGGAGAGTAAGTGAGAGAGAGAAATAGGGCGGGTGTCTGGTTTGTCTTGTGTTTTGACAAATTATATATGGAATGCAATTAACAGTAAATGCCAAGCAAAAACAACAGCACAATAGCCGACGCGCCCGCCCACAGCCCACGCCCCACGCCCCCCCTGGCCATACACAGAGGCAAAAAAAAACAAAAAAAAAAAAACAAAAAAACACAATCCTTTTCTTTCTGTTGTTCGCAATCCTTTTGGAGCTGTCACAACTTTGCGTAAAGCCAAAACAGAAAATGTCGCCCTTTGATTTCTGTCCACGCTTCGCACTTATTCTGTCCCTCCCTCTCTCCCTCTCTCCCTCTCTCGCTCTCTCGCTCTCTCGCACTCTGCGCCGGCTGTGACATTTATGTAAGCTGCTGCTGCTGCTGCTGCTGCTGCTGCTGGCCAACGCCTGTGGGCGTGGCGCGCGTTGACAGGCGGCATGCGATAATGCCGCATTGTTAACGTCGTCCTTTTGGACTCCTTTTTGCTGTTGTTGATTTCCTTTTGTTTTAATTGTTTACTAATGATATTTAAATTAGTGCTCTATATGACCGCAAGCGGTTTCTTTGTATTATAATTTACTCCTTTTGCTTTTTGTTTTTGTTTTCCTTTTTTCCTCTGCCCGGAAATCCCTCACATTTTGTCATCACATTTGTTTGCATCTCTCTGTGCCTGACACGCCCCACCTCCGCCTCTGCAGAAAAGGGTTTGCGCTCCTAAAAGCTTTGTTGTTCAGCTGCGCTTAGCTCATTCAGTGGGAAGGGGGCAGAGCTCTTAGCAGCGCATGTTATGCTGCTAACAGCTCGATAACAGAATGGCATGCACTACAGCGCACTACAGCTATGTTAAAGTGCGATAAATGTAGAATGGAATAGTTAGTACAGCTTCTATGACGGATGTCCAGCATTGTTTATATAAACATTTATTTTATTAAATATGTAACGATACATTTAATTTTTATACACTTAATTGAATCCCAATCTTTAACAGTGTGAACATATGTATTACATGGCATTCACTCTAGAAAGAGGAAGTCCTTGGGATTAGTTGTCCAGTTAACAGAGTGCTGCCCACTTACCTCCATAATGTGTCTTTTGCCTCATGGTTGACCCTTATCAAGCGACCTAACCTAGCCTAGACCTATCCTAGCCACGGCGGAGACTGGCAGCAAGAGTTTACAGGGTATATAAAAAAAAAATAAGATCAATAACTTACGATCGAGAAAAAGTATAATTTTTATGCAAACATAACAACTGTTACTAAGTCCTTTTGTATCGAAACTCTAAAATTTGATTACATTTGTTAATATTTTACACTTTTTCAAACATTTTTGCGTTGTGTTCTGTACGAAAATGTGAAACACACTGAAAACTTGCTCTTTATAGATTTCCCATGTAGAGCCGGATGACAGGCTCGGGCTACTAAGTTGGGCAACAGTTTGCTTAACCATATATTAGAATAGATTCATTGAGTGCTTGGTCAGGATTGTTGATAAATGCGGAGCCCAAGCCGTAAGGTCTGGTACCCAATTCCATCTGCAAGCGTGGAAAATTCGCGGAAAACAATCTATACCCTCCAGGATATTCTTTTCTGAGCTCTTAAATGTCAAGCGAAAGGAAACTGTCTCGTGGCACACTTGAAGCTCGGCTCCAGGCTGCTGCGTAATGTGTCTATGGAGTGTCAGAGACAGGGACAGGGACGGGGACGGGGGCAGCCAGTCGGATAATTATGTCGTCATTATCAAAAACACGTGGTGCAATTTAACAACATGCCACAAGAAGTGCGCCGGAGCCACACGCCACAAATTATGAATATCAAAATGTGCCCAAGATAAACGACACAGGAAAAAGGCAACATCATGGGAAGGAGGCAAAGTGCTGCTGCGGGTAGAGGGAGTGTGAGGGGGGGGGGGGGGGGGCTGGCTACTGAGAACAGAGGGAGCTGCAATGGGAATTGGAAAATTAGTTTTCCACGCATCGCCAGCAAACACAATGAAGCATCGCTGCGGCATCTGAATGGATGCCAGGGGGGAGATCGGTGGGGTTGTGTGGTAGTGTGGAGGGGGCGGGGGGATGGCACCTACACACGATAATTTATAGCAGATTGTCGCCTTTAAGCCGAGCGGGGGCGAGCGGGCGATAGGGGCGGGCCGCTCCAATAGATGCCACGTATTTTTGGATGATGGGCATTTGCATTCAATTACGGCAGCTGCGAGCCGGACAGATTTATTTTTATGCACCATGCGCCATAAAGGAAGCCCCAAAATGCGCCACAGATGAGCGGAGGCGGCACAGGGCAGCGCGGAGCGGAGCGGAAGAGTTAAAGGGGCATCTGCTAGGAGAAGGGGTAGTAGCTGGCGTTGGCTGCGCTCAATCATAATTATGTGATTTGTTTGCGACGCCAACGTGAGAGCGGGCGGTGGGTTGGCGGGGGGCGGACGACTTATTAAAGAGGTATGGTAAAAGGGTAAAAGCAAGGAGGGGAAGGGTGGGCAGAGTGGGAGTGCGGTTGTGTGGCATGTTGACGTATTGTCGCTTGTGTCGTCTCCTGGAAATTATGACATTTTGATTTGAGTTGCATTTGATGTCGCTCAGCCGGCGCCGGGCGAAGGGGGGTGGGGAGTGACGGGTTAAAAGGGTGGAGAGGGGGGGGGGGGGAATGGGTAGGTGAGCAACTAATTAAGATGGGAGCAAAGCTGAGGTCGAGCCAAAGCGCAGCTGCAGGCAATTTAAAATGACAGCCCGAATGGGCAAGGATTGAGGAAGAGCGAGAAGAGCGAGGAGGAGGAGGAGGAGGAGTAGTAGGCGTTGCAGCAGCACGCTAATTGCAATGGGCCAAATGGGCGTGGCAAAACTTAAATGTGCTGGTGTGTGTGTGCGTGTGGCAACAAGTGACATCTTTCGAAGGGGGCACAACAATTCGAAATCGATTAACATTATTAATGAATATGCGTGCGTATTAGAGGAAACGTCCACAAACCACAAAAACATGCACAGAAAAACAAAGAAAAAATCCCAAAGAAAAGAAAAAAAAAAACACACAAAGAAAAGGTTTTTCAAAACAAACCAAATTCCGAGAAGTGCCCGCTGCCAAAGATTGTCAACATGATCATCAACAAGCATGGCCAGAGGTGGGAGGAGGGGGCCAGTGCTGTAGAGGAGTAAGGGGCAAGAGGAATTGGAGGGGGCTGGCAGTGTGGATGCAATCGCAAGAGAATCTCAGGAGAATCTCTGTCCACGGCAAGCCGCAAACTAAATACCCTGAATACTTAGCCTAAGATTTTACTTGTGCTTCACTTTCAACGGATTCTTCCTATAGGAAAGATATGCTATAGTAGACCGATTTGATACGGCTCACACGAGAACCCAATAACTCGATCGCTATACGATACATGCGTCTGATGTGGCTGGGATTTAGCTCACATGTAAGCAGAAGGAAAGAACTATATATTATATAGTAGTTCGATCCGGCAAGTACTCAGCGTTTGCTGCCAATAAGCTAACAGACGGACTGACTCGATTTGGCCACAGATCAGGAATATATATATGGATATATATATAGACCTTAAGGAGCGCGTTCATGGGAGAATAATGATGCCCTCTACAAGGGTATCTAAAAAAGATACAAGTCGAGATCAGAACTTTGGGCCTTGGCCAACAACCTGTGGAATGTCCGAAACAACAACAACCACCTCTCATTGAAAGGTGAGACGAAAGAAGAGAAAAGAAAAGAAGAGCAGGGAAGGGAGGGGCAGGGAAGAGGCTGAAACAGAAACTGAAACGAGTCAAATCAAATGCAGATAGTATCAATTATATGTAAAAGATACACACGCATGCGATAGATACAGTCGACGAGATAAGCATTTAAATTATGAACAACAAAAACAAGGATCCACAAGATGAAATGTGTGCGCGTGTGTGTGTGTGTGTGTGCGTGTGTTTAATTCATTAGAAACAACAGCTGATCCGAATCAAAAAGTTCACACGAAATTTCAGGCGAAGACATTTTTAAATGTTCATCAATCGCGCCCAACTCTCGCCACGGATCAAGAATATATATATTTATATTTACATATATATATATGATTGACCAATTGGCTGATTGACTGCCTGACGGATTGAATAACATATAGACTGATTGACTTACTGATTGACTCATTAGCTGATTGACTGAGTGACTGACAGACTGACTGACTAACTGATTGACAGACTGATTAGCTTATTGACAGATTGACTGATTGACTGTTTGGATGATTGACTGGCTAATTGGCTAATTGACAGACTAATAGACTGCATGGCTGATGAACTGATTCAAGATTGGTTGATAAACTGATTGAATGACTGATTGATTACCTTATTGACTATTGCTTAATGCACTTAATATCAGACTCAGCTCTTTTGTAATCAATATGTTAATATTTATGCTGACTGACTAAGTCATTGATTGACCGACTGATACACTTACTAATTGACTGCTAGGATGATTGACCGACTGGCCGATTGACTGGCTGATTGACATAGACTGAATGACTGATAGACTGGCCGATACTGGCCGATTGACTGGCTGATTGGCTGATCGACTGGCTGATTGATTGACTGATTGACTGGCAGCAACGAGTTTATGGAAGAGCAATTCATGCTGTAAATATTTTGCGAAAAAGATTGGAACATGTTTGCTTAAAAATCCTTGCGAATATTGGCTTAAAAGAAGAACAATTAACATGTGGCATAAAATTTGGCATTATACATATGCGCAATTATATTTTTTAACATGCTCTTACGGTTCCAGTCAATGCAAACACTTAATCACAATTTTTTTCTTCATATTTTCTGTGTAATTAGCTGCGTCATACACGAGACATACAATTTTGATACACTTAATCGAATCGCAATTTTTAACAGTGTGGATATATTACACGGTAATCACTCTAGACAGGGGATGAGTCCTTGGGATTAGTTATCCAGCTGAAAGAGTGCTGCCCACTTACCTCCATAATGTGAC
This sequence comes from Drosophila virilis, assembly GCF_030788295.1. Lineage (NCBI taxonomy): Eukaryota > Metazoa > Arthropoda > Insecta > Diptera > Drosophilidae > Drosophila > Drosophila virilis. The sequence goes on from NC_091543.1 coordinate 13,450,981, forward strand.
ATTTTGCCTCATGGTTGACCCCTATCAAGCGACCTAACCTAGCCTAGCCTAGACCTATCCAAGCTACGGCGGAGACTGGAAGCAAGCATTTTAGTGAGAATATAAAACGAATCGATTTACGATAAACTTACGATAAAGAAGCAGCCCAACATTTATGCGGCCATAACAAACACGTAATTCTTTTGTCTAGAATTTTTTTAAAATTTTATCAATTTTGTTGGTAAATCTTTTTTCGAGAAATGTTTTCGATGTGCTCTGTGTCGAAATGCGAAGCACACTAAAGAGTTTCTATTTATTGACTCCTCATGAAAATCTGAATGAAAGGGTTTAAGAGCTCGGGCTGCTGAGTTTAACGTTTTTTAAATTGATTAGGAGGAGATGACATTTGTTTCTGTGGGAGTGCATTTTTCTTAAGGTTTCAATTTGTTTAATTTTCAAACAAAATTCTGTTCATAAATACGCTAATTAAGTGTATATTCAAAAAAAAAAAAAAAGCAAAAAAAAAATGGATTAGCATAAATAACAATTACATATACACATGCACATACATAAATTAACATTGTGCTCTTCCTCTTCCGCTGCAATTTGAATAGCTTATGAATTAAACGAATACTATAATAAAATACAAAAGGCTTTTCGGTGTGTGCCCAGGCTAAAAGCAATAGGGGGAACAGCCGCAACTGTTCTCAGCCAAGCCACCAACCCAGCAACACTGCGGCCGGATGACTCGACTGTGTTGCCGCCTTTTTGGCTGCGCAGAGAAAAGCTTTCGGCTTATTGCTAGAACTCTTGGAATGCGCCCCTGGCCACGCCCCGCCACGCCTTGGACGGCTAGTCCTTGCAGTAGGCCGTGTGCAGGACATTCTCTGCGCCGGAGAGTATGGCACCCTCGTGCAGCGGACAGAGCTTCAGATAGGTATCGCTCGACTCGAGCGACTCGATGAGTATGTACTCGAGATAGATGCGCGGAGCGGAGAGGATGCGCCAGGTCAATGGATTGAGTATGTTCGTCTGGTACTCCCAGTAGACGCTGGCATGGCCCGGCTTCTGCAGATCCCTGCCCGGCACCAAGGCCGTATACTCAAAGCCCGGCTCAAAGTACATGGCCTTGGGCGAGAATTTCATGCGCTCGGTGGTCTTCTTCTTGTTGTGCTCCTCGTGCAGCTGTATGGAGAGCGTACCGATCTCGCCGCCATGCAGAGTGCTCTCGTCGTGACTGGAGACGCGCACCGTGATCTTGTAGTGCTGCCGGCAGAAGGGCTTCCGATCGCCCGTCATCAGATAGAAAACCGGCGGCGGATCCTGCGGCTTAAGAAGACCACGCGCCAGCTGCTCCTCGTAGTCCTCCTGGCTGTGGAAGCCCATGCGCATGCACAGACGCCCAGGCTCATCGCAGCTGCCGCACTTGACATCCTTGAAGCTCTAAAGGGAAATCGAGAAGATGAGGAGAAGGATTAGTCAGATCGGATTGACTGGAAAATGCAGCTGGCCGGGACTTACATCGAAGGAGTCACAGGTGATGCCCATGAAGGGGCACTTGCTGCCAATGCTCTCCGTGTAGTACTGCTCGCTGCGTATGTGATTGCAGCCGAGGAACTCCTGCATGGTGGAGAAGAGGCTGCCCTTGCGATTGCTCTTCATCACGTCCTGCAGCTTCTTGTCACAGCCGGGATTATCGAATCCGCCGTTCGGATAGAAGTCGACGTGGCCCACACGCTGAATGAGCCCGAGGCCGCCCTTCATCAGCGGATTCGCATCCGTGTGCAGAATGTCCACAAAGTTGGCATCGGTGCGGTCCAGACGGACAATGGGATCGGTGTCCGTGAAGAGCGGCGCCGCCGGATCCAGGCCAGAGATGCGGCCCAGCTTGAGGCCAAAGTCGTGCTGCAAATGGTGGCCGGCATAGCCGGATAGATGGGCGCCCAGCGAGTGCCCAATGATGTGCACATTGTCCAGATTGGGCAGACGCAGCTCCTCGTACAGCATGTGGATCACGTGCGCGGTTATCGCACCCACCAGCCGTATATTGGCCACCGCCTGGACGTACGGCGGACTCGCACCGCCGCCCCAATCGATCAGGATCACGGCGCACTCGCCCTCCGGACAATGGTTGAGCAGCGCCCGGCCCATCTCCAGCATCCAGGGTATTTCACCGAACTCCAGATAGCCATGGACCAGCAGATATATCTTTCCCAGCTCATTGATGCCCAGTCCCTGAACGCTGTCCGGATCATTGAGATCTATGTACTTGGCCTGATCCATGGCGCGGCGCGTGTGCAGCGTGAAGTGCGGCTCAATCTCGGAGGGCTTCTGCGGATGCACATTTATCGTTCGCGTGACCGTATTCCAGGGTCCGTTGATGGGAAAGCAGCCGTAGACGCCAAAGCATTTCACCTCGTTGATGTCTGTAAGTCAAACGAGAGAAAATGTCATGAAAACTTTGAAAAATGTTATTAACATATGCTTTCTATGTTAAGGCGCTGTTAACGACTCGCTTAGACATTTCTTCTAACAGAAATTCACCTTCTAACAGAAATTAACATTGCGCTGTTACTGATAGTTTAGGTGCTGTTGATGCTCGCTTAGGCATTTGCATTAAATTAATTGGAAATTTACAATCGAGTTAAGTTGCAATTAGAATGGTTTTTATATTTGCTTTGTTTTTTAAACCGCTGTTAAAGACTCAAGATTCAAGATGCAATCACGATCTGCATTAAAATATAGCTCAAAGAGTTCTCTAACTGTGTCAAAATCTCTTAACAGTGTGCTCTAACTAACAGTTAAGTGCTATGTTAGGGTGCTGTTATAGAATCGCAATTATTCTAATGGACATTTATGTTCAGGCAGGGTATTAAAATGGATCTCGATAAAACGTTCAAATTTTATCAATATGCCTTAACATTGCGTTCTATGCTATGTTAAGGTGATGGCTTAACAGCTCTCTTTAACATGTTCTCTAAATTAAGGCACTGTAACAGCAGCTGATTAACAGTTTGTGCTGTTAACATTTAAAAATGTCTTTAAGCAGCATTTACATTTCAAGCTTACCACTGCTAACATTTATCTGTTAAGCTAACAGTTACAGTTCCTTCACATTTAGGACCCACTGTTAACAGTTGTCTGGCTCTGTTAAGATACTGTTACAGCAACTGATTAACTTTTGTTCTGTTAGCTTTGGCATTTGGATATCTCATTGACTGTTTGCTCAAGCGCAACTTGTTTCTTATTGGATTCCTTCTTCCGCGGTCGACAGCCTTCGCCGGCTGCCCAGCGATGCGTGGCACTCGAAATCCGCCCGATCGATGACCAAATGGCCAAATGACCAAATGGCCAGCTGATGGAATGCCCGAATGTCTGTCGTCATTGTCATTGTTGAAGTTGTTGTCTTATCGCAATTGGCTTGTTGTGTTTTTTTTTTTTTTTTTTTGGTTTTTGGATATCGGAAGTTATTTTCTCGTATATATTATTAGATAGGCGTAGTCGTAACTGCAATTTGTCTGCTTTTATTTTTTTGTCTGCTGCGTCTCATATTTAATTGAAGCAACTATCCGAATCTTTGGACAGCATGTCGAATGCATTCTAAACGCTTTCCCTTTGACAGCGAGCCCAATCTTCCGCTCGAAACCAGAATTTCTGTTTACCCAAGCGACGCAGACATGGATCTTGGTCCAAAGTCTTGTCGGATCTCGTTTGCCTTTGGCCCAAGCCGAACAACTTTCAGTCCAACTAAGCGTTGAAATAGCTGGAGAGGGAATACGTCAACAGCAAAAGCAGTTGGCAATTCCTAAAAGAATTCCCTAAAACAGATATTGTCACGGTCTACTCTGGAGCGGCAGTAGTCGCCCTGCAAATACCCTGTTAATGCACTCAGAAAGTAAACTCTCCAAAGATTGTTTTTCAATATTATGATTTCTCTGCCGCTTGATTATATGAAAGTTCGAATTGGAGCAGACATCGAAGCCTATTCGATGAGAAAGAATGCAACTTAAAGTTGACCTTTGGTAACCACTTAATTAACAAATTGATTTAGCAATTAGTAAAGCATTTAACACTGTTGTTAACTTGTTAATTAAATTCCAAGTCAAGCTTCTAAATGGACTAGACACTCATTAAGTAAATATATAGGCTAAACTTGTGTACAGATCGTTTGAGTATAGAGTATATAGAAGGGATTATCAAAGATTTAGATGCATAGAAAAATCATATTAAATTTTGGCAATTATAGAACACATTTCTTGCGAAAATTCCAACTTAAATACAAAGAAATTCAAATATTTCGTTGCCTAATGCCAAATGGCTGCATTTAATGAGTTCGGGGTCGGTAGAGGGTATATATGTAAGCATATATACCTTCCGGCTGGTAAGCACTATTGAATATTCAATTCAAAGAGAAACCGAGTCTTCACCCTGTTAAGACTTATTAATATCGGACGATTACATGATATAGCAAAAATTGATTTCTTTTTTTTTTTCGAAATTATCTTTAACAAGAAGTGTATTTAATGTTCGTTGTGGCGTTCTTTTGTGTCTTTATTTCGTTGTAAAGAATTGGGCAACTCAGTTGGACTCATTGGCCAAACTAACATGAGATACCTGTCTCGCTGACCTGGTCGGATCACTTACCGCTTTTGGGCGCCGGTGGCAGATCGATCAGCGTGTTGACTGCCGCGCGGCTCGTGTGGTTGGCCAAGTAGAGCATGGTCTGCAGCATGAGGCCGCCGGTTGTGTTGGCCACATACATCTTGCTGGTTCAACTCTTCTTGTGTTGTGTTTTGGATCGCTGTTCTTGTTAATCTCGTTGTTGTTGTTGCTGTTGTTGTTGTAGTTCACCTGTTGCTGCCCTGTGGCAGACTGTCTACATTTTCGGCAGGAACTAGACTAAATCACTTGAAGGTACACAGCACGTCAGATATTTAATTCTTTTTTTTTTTCTTCTTTCTTCTTTTCAATAGATAGCTTAACTGAAGAAGCTAAGACAATTGCTGTCGTCGTTGTTGTTGTTGTTGTTGTTGTTGTTGCTTTTAATTAAATTAATCTTATCGGCGCCAAATCGCGCACCTGTCCCTCTCTCTCGCTCTCTCTCCCTCTGTCTCTCTGTCTAGCTGTCCACTCGACGACGTTCACTTAGTGTCCAAATATATGACCATTTATTAAGTACGTATGCTCAAGTTTTTGGCACGTTTCTTTTATTAACCAGCGCCGGGGATCAAAACGTTCTTGCGCTAATCGAGACTCGTTACACGTTACAGGTTACTCGTTACTCGTTATTTATTGCTGGCTACTCGCCAATATTGTCTGTTGCGTTCGACGACCGACACAGCACTGAGCCGATCAGCTGCACGCCACGCAATTTGTATGCCCAACGACTTGAGCTTCGGCCTCGGACGTCGCTGCTGCTGCTGCTGCTGCTGAGCGGGGTATAACGGCACTGAGATAAGCTCAACCCGCCCCGTTCGCCTTCTCGCGCTCAACAACCCCCCGCTAAGCGCACGCTCAGATGCAAAGTACAAAACGAGTCGTGGCAGCGACTGCGACTGCGACTGCGACGTCGCTGTTAGATGCACTTTAACAACACGATAAGCACGATGCGACGCAGCAGCCGTCGAAGATCAAAGTCGCTGCTCCGCCAAGCCGTAAGCTTTGCGCTGTCCATGAAGCAAAGCTTAAAGCTCCTTCGCCAACTCAGCGCTGTAACAGACAATATCGCGTGAGGAAGCAGCGCCCAAAAATGACAGCGACAAAGACTATTTGGAATTTGTTTACAGATAAGACCTTGCCCAGAGAGATGACTGTACAGTGGATCGCGCTTATCGCTTGCCAATCGGCCAAACACAAATAGAAACTGTGTCAAGCGCTCTGCTGGCAAGCCTCCCATTTGAGCGCGTGCGTGTGTGTGTGTGTGTGTGTGTGTGTGTGTGTGTGTGTGTGTGTTTATGTCGGGAGGGGGAGCACATTGCAGTTGCTGTCAATGCCTGCGAAGCGGGTGGCTGCCCGTTATCAGCGATCTGGTTCCGTTACGGATTCGATTCGGCAAAAACAAACAAACAATTGTCCAAAGTCCATTGGCAAAGGTGTTTACCGGCTAGCTGGCCGCTTGACTTTTCCACCAGGATCTCGATGCGCCATTGACGTCAATTGGCTCCACTGCTGCTGGAGCAGAGCGCCCAGAATAAACCAGCTCAGTTGGCTTATCATCGTTTGCTTTGCACATCATTCTTGTTGTTCTTTTTGTTTTTACATGCCCGTCTCCCTCTCTCTCTCTCTCTCTCTCTCTCTATGTCTGTCTCTCTCACCCAACGCTGGGGATATGCACACAGCTGTGCCCGCACAAGGGGCAGCGGGCAGTGGGCAGCGGGGCGCTGCACAGTGGTTAGCTTTGCCTTAAAAATAGATTTCATATATGTGAGAGTTAGTTTCTACTAAGATCTATCAGGCACAATCTTTCATAGACACTTGCATTCAGAAAAAACATATGTACGATCACTAAGATACCCTGTTAAGCCTAGAATCCCAGAATCCATTGGCATTTTGACAAAATGAATACCTCTGATATAATCTAATTTTTTGCCTTTTTAGCAATTCGATCCTTTCGTAAAAGTATCCCTTAGTCAATAATTTCTATACCCTACAATTGTAGAGTGAGCTCACGCATAAAGCTAGCCGAGTTCGATTGGACAGCCATTATTTTGATGCTTGTCGGGAATTTATCTGGCCATATATATCATATAAGAACATTAGTGCCTCGATTCCTGTTCCACCTTCTGGTGCATTCCATTTGCTTATATTGATTACAGGGTATTGAATTCGTTTCCGCTTTATGTATTACTTATGGATCGGCGTGCTGATATGTGAATGTTTACTTCTGTAAATATAATGCGTTTGTTTTTATTGCATTTCAGAAAATTTGTTTTTTCCAGAAACTCATCGATAATCGTTGCCGTAGAGGGACAGAAGGGCGTTGACGTCCGGACATTTTTCTGCGTATGACATTTGCGCACAATTTTGTTTACGATCTCAAAGTGCATTATTGAACAACGTAACCGGAGCAGCCCCAGAGGAACCTGGGGGCGATATGCCAACCTAGTAACAAATGAGATAAGTAATAAATTCCACTTGATCGACAGAAACGTGCCTCCAAAGTGCTGTAGGTCGAAAAATAGTCTAGCGATTGCTCCGATCAACCTGTAAACAGTAAAAGGTTAAGCTTATAATATAAGGATTTTTGGGCACCTGTCCGCACAATATACATGATATTTCAATAATAACCATTTGAAAGGTAAATCAAATTCTATTTTTGCCCACGATTAAATCTTTGCGTTAATTGTTTTTCTCAAAGTTAACAGCTACTTTAACATGCTGTTAAACACTGGATAAAATTCAGCTTGCAATTGAGACTTTCTGAACAGTCTGGCAACTCTTTCGCTAATTTCTACACAAAAAAAACGATTTGCAGAAATTGAGCAAAGGATTGAAAGCAGTTTGAATTATTTTGAACAAAACAAAAAACTGAGCTTCATATCGTACAGCCTTAAGGGGTATTTGGAAATGTACAAACTGGCTAAACTAACAGATATTTTGATACCAAAACACAAGGGTCCACCTACAAAAATCAGTTTCCTGCTCAATTTTGATAGAAATTAAATATATATCATCTATGCATATATGCTTAAGGTTATCGAAAACACGTCGATATACGATAATATATATATATCTAATATTTGGATTTGTTACATCACTTTTTTCTCAAAATCTACATTTTCACCCAAATCGACAATAAAGCAAGTGTTATATCACGTTTTTTCTCAAAATTTTAAATTATACCCAAATCGACTAAGTAAGCAAGGGGCAAAAATTAGTATACCCATTTTACCCATTAATGGGTTCGGGGCTTAAAACATCTTGAGGTTCATTTAGGTTGACTTTTTGAAACTTATTTTTGTCCATATAATCACACATATACATACATATACAAGTTTCAATAAATATGGAACTATGGATTATTTTCGTATGGAGCTATTTAATGATGAAATGTTCTCCCTTTTTTTTTTATTTGGTTACGTTAGACAATCGTTGGTATATTAATCTCTCGCTATATATATAGATGTATATATATATAATTATGTGTATATATATATATATATATTATTATAAAAAAAAAAACTTGCAGGCACTTGGCACTTATTGTCGCTAAAATTAGTCAAGGCATATCAGAAAGTGGGTGGGTGGGTTTGGGTCGATGATCAGATCAGTTTTGCATCCGGAAAGGGAACTCGGCGGTTAGATACAAAAAAAAAATGGCACTTAGCTTTAAGATACTTAAGATACAACTAGTTAAAGATTAAAAAAAAAAAATAGTAAAGAAAAGAAAAGATAGACAGAAACTTTGGGCCTCTCGAGCGAAACATGGATCGTCGCTCACTCGGAGCGCTGCATGATCATCTCGATCTTGTCGCCGGCGGCGGCGATCAGCGGCACGGTGAGGCAACAGTCAAAGTCCTGGGTCTTCATCTCGTTGACCTGTGAACGTAGGGGATTTAATTGAGTTGGCCAAGGATCTAGCTGGCGATCCACACTTGCCTGCATGATGCGATCGAAGGGTTTCAGCTGGCCGCACATGTCCGCGGGTCCGCCGCTCCGTATGCGATTGATGAAGACGCCGCGCTCGTAGAGCCCGTCCGAGACGGAGAAGCCATAGTCATCATAGACTTTATCCTTGTAAAGTGTGACATGGAACACGCGCTGCTGCTGCTGCTGCTGCTGATCCTTGGCATTGCTGTTGCTTGCCTCGGTGTTGGCCGAGGGACTGCGCGGGCGACGCTGTACCTTGGCATAGATCGCCTGGTTGGCCGGCAGGCTGCAGTTGCCGCTGGCGCTGTTGTTGATGTCATGGCTACGCAGTATCTTCAGGTCGACCAGGTCGCCCAGATTGTGCAGCTGGCTGGTGGCATGCGAGAGCGGCATGCCCTGCACGGAGTGCTCATCGATGGCCAGCAGCTGGTCGCCGACATGGATCTGGCCGTTCTTGTGCGCAATGCCGCCTGCAAGCAGAACGTGAGCGTGGAGCACGTGCATCCATCTTTAGTTAGTGCCACGAATTGGCGATTGCTCACTTACCCTCCACCAGGCCGCTTATGGTTATGGGCTTGGTGATGTCCTCACTGCCCGCCAGCGTTATGCCCAGGAGTCCGCCCTTGGGCTCCAGGCGCACCGTAAAGATGATCTGATGCAGGCTGCTGCCGCTGCTCTTGCTGCTCGAACTGGCCGCCGAGCCGTACACCTTGCTCTCCATGGGCGGCGGCAAGGCCGTGCAGTCCACGCTATCATAGAGCATTGAGAGAGATTAGCTTGCTGCTCTTGCTCCGCGCTGGCAATGCGGGCCACTCACCTGGCATAGCGATTCAACTCGTATCCGGCGTATGGGGCGTGATGCTGTTGCGGCTGTTGCTGATCATCCTCATCCTGTTCGTCCTCCTCCTCAACGGGCAGCTCCGTGGTCAGACTCTGTGTGTTCGGCGCACCGGCAAAGGAGCGACTGTTCGAGCAGCCATTGCCCGTCGGCCAGCCTCCATTTGGCGCCGCATGCCGCAGCTGCACGGACTGCAGGCTGCCCGTCTCGTCCAGGCTGGCGCCGCGGAAGTAATCCGGCTGCGGCGTGCTCGACTTGAGCGAAACGCAATCGTTGTACTTGCCCTCGCCATACTTGCCGGCCACATAGGCGCTGCTGTAGAGCTCATTCTCGCCGGCGACCACGGCGCCGCTGGTGCTGGTGGTGCAATTGCTGTAGATGGGGCTGGGCAGAAAGTCGGGCAGCACCACCCGCTTGATGGTCAGCGTGGTGTAGTCCGCGCTGCTCGTCGGCGTCGGCGTCGGCGTGGGCAGCTCCTTCAGCAAGGCATCCACATTGAAATGCTGCACGGGATGCTGATCCACGGCGAGCAGTATGTCGCCCGGTCGCAGCGAGCCACAGCGATGGGCGGGACTGCCCATTTTGACATCGGATATGACCAGACCCGCATGACTGGAGCCGCTCACACTAAGGCCCAGGCCGCACTTGGCCGCGCGGAGCAGCTTCACGTTGAAGACACCGCTGGAGGGCACCACCGCATCGGACATGTCGAACTCCACCTCCAGCTCTAGCCAGTTTGCCGCAGCGGGCGCACCGCTGCCGGCGCGTCCGTCCAGCAGCTGGCGCATCGCAGCCGCGTCCAGGTTGTACATCTTATTGATGGCCACAATGCGATCGCCCGGCTGGATGCAGCCGCTGCGATCGGCCACCGAGTCGGGCAGGATCTGGGCAATGCTGACGGCTCGTCCGCAGCTGCTCGCTGCGCCCAGCACAATGCCAGCGCCCTGGCTGCAGTCCAGCAGCACCGGAAAACTCTCCGCCCGGCACAGGCCCAAGCTGCTTGTGTGCCCGGCACCACCTCCGTTCCCCTCCAGCGGCAGGGAGCTCTTGCGCACGAAACGCTGGCGCTGCCTGCCCGTGGACTTGCGTGATTCCAGCGTGCTGAAGCTATACTTGGGGCTGCCCAGCGTCGTGTGACCTGCGTTGCAGAGGGGCGAGAAGAAGATTAAAGTAAATGCTGTTTAGCTGTATTTATAGATGCCCGCCGCCCCACTATGCCCAGCTGTCGCCTCTCCACTATTTACGGCCTGCCCGGCTGAAGACTTGCCTGCCCAAACTTGGCCAAAAGCTTTTAAGGGAAATGGCTGGGATGGGATGCCTTCTGCTCTGATGGCCATGTGTGAGAAATAGTTCAGCCAACTTTGATCGCAACTAATCCACAGCTTAGCCAGCATATGTGTGTGTGTGTGTGTGTGTGTGTGTGTGTGAGTGGGTGGGTGTGTGTGTGTGCCCCGGCTACCCAAGAATTTACGGCCCTAAGTAGTCAGCCCATTGTCGTCCCCGAAAACGAATTATTCGTCTTTGCATCGCACTCAGCTACAAATTGATTGACATTCAGCGAGGGCTGCTCAAAGAACCCCGAGAAATATCTTGAGAATCGAGAAGTGTTTTAAGAAAGTTATAAAAGCTGGAAAACTTTAAGAAATGCTTACTATATTTTAGGAGATTTTAAAAGACGCACAAAATAAATTAATCAGCTAGGAGAGCGATTCGATAAATAATCTCAAATTTAAATTGCAGAAAATGTTTTCATGATTGAGCTAAGAAAAGTTAAGATTACAAAAACAATTCCAAAAGACATAAAGAGAGCTTAATTTTCGAATTTCAAATACGAATAGCAACTAAATTACGAACAAAAGCAAAGACCAAAAGTTCATATGTTAAGGGCAAAATGTGGTTTGTTTTGAGCAACTCTTGGAGCAACCCTCGACAGCGCATTGTTTTATTTGTTGATCGTCGACTGTTCATTAGCCAAACGCCCACGCAACGAGACCTTCAAGGCACCATTTTTGGTTGGGCGCCTTGGCAGGCTTTTGGCGTTGCACAAGCAGCCGCCGATTGGATCAGTTCGATAGCCAAAAAGAGACAGTGACGGGAGAGGGAGAGGGGAGGGAGACTAGCTGGGAAAGGAGTTGGAGTTGGCGCTGGAACTTACCGCGTCGCGCGAGCGCATGTGCCGGCATGATCTGCATCTGAGTGTAGCCGCGTCCAGTGCTGGTGTCCAATATGGTCATGACCTCGTCGGGACTGTAGGCCGTGTGCTCGATCATTGTGTCATCAATGGAGAGCACCTGATCGCCGACTGATAAGGCGCCGCAGCTGCAACACGAAACAGACCAAATTTCATTAGTTCAGTTTTTCAATTTTCAATATGGCAGCATAACAGAATTTATTGCAGCTCATGTGTTTGTCATTCTAATTTCAAGATTTCCCACGCCAGCTAACAGGCTGTCGATGAGCTTAAGTGTTGCCACACTAGTTTAAGGCAACAATATGGCAGCTCTGGTTCGTGTGAAATGTGTGCATTAAGTTGGTTGCGCTTCAATTCTCTTTGATCTAGTTAAGCTTGTTCTTAAAATAGTTTTGGAAAATCTTTGAAAATTTGCGAATAGAGAAACTTTGATTCCGCATTTGAACGAAAGAGAAAACTAAAAGAAATTTTGTCGCATTATAAGCCTGGAGAATTTCTTAATAGACAATGTTATTGCATGGAATTTTACGAATAGACTCAGCCTTTTTATAAGATTAGACTAAACATTTAAACCTTACATTTATTTGCAAATATTTGGGATCTTTTTACTCTTTACACATAATTTATTTTAATAGATTCTCTTAGAAATATCGGTAAACCCTTTCTATTTTGGAAACGCGTGGAATTTGGAACAGCTGCTGATGCTTTTGGCAAATGGCTAAAGAGAAAAGGCAACTATCGAACTTTTGTTCATAACACTCACCGATCGGCAATACTGGCGGGTAGTATGCTGGCAATATAGATGCCCGATTGGGCAACCTCGTCTATTTTGTCAGTGCTGGTGGCGGCGCCTGCGGAGCTGGCGGCGGAGCTCGTATAGTTGCACAGCACCAGGCCCAATTTATCATTCAGCGGTCGCTCGATCTCGATGAGCAGCGGCCCCATTGAGAACTCGACGCTCTGCACTACCGAGACGTCGTACTCAATGGTGAGATTGGTGTAGCCGGAAACGTGGCCGCATTTAATGATCTGCTGCGCCTCGGCCAGCGTCTTGCCAATGAGCGATATCTAAATAGGTAGAGAGAGAGAGAGAGAGAGAGAGAGAAGCGTTTACGGATATGGCACAAACGGAAGCGCCTGTCAGCCTGGCAGGTGTTAGCCATCACGTGTTGCTTGGAATACTCACATTATCGACGCGCAGCAGACGATCGCCGGGCTTGATCCGGCCGGTCTTGTAGACGGGGCCGTGCAGTCTCACGTGCGTCACGATCAGCGGATAGTCGGCGCCGCCCCGCAACGTTAAGCCCAGGCAGCCGCTCTCTCGCTCCACGGTGATCTGTGCCAGTTTCGAGGTAACATACAGACTATTTTGGGAAACTGCTGCAACAACAACCAAGACACAAGTGAAAAACGTGAGCAGATGAGTTCCGATCAACGCCGTTCGCACTTACTGCATTCGGGCAGAGAGTACTCGATCTCCACTATGGCCGGTGCCGTGTCCGCTCCGGTGGCGCACAGCATATTCATGATCTTCTGATTGCTTAGGCCGATTGTCGAGATGCCATCGATTTGGTGCAGGCGATCGCCCGGCGCCAGAAAGTCGGCCGCATGACCCACAGGATTGAGGGCCCCAATAACAGGTGGATAGGACAAATCATTGCGCTCTGCGGGTGTTGTAAAATCGTAAATCAATACACGTTTAATCTTCGCCAATTAGGCTGTTCAAATAAACAAAATTCCCGGTGTAAATCAAATGATAGCTCATTTATCTAATCGCGGGCCGCCTTCGAGCACTGTCACAGTCGCCGCCAGCAGTTCTCTGACAGCTGCTGCTAGAAAACTTCTCACACAAACAATTGCCATCAATCGAATCAAACGTGTGCTACTAACTGTTCTTTAACTAGTTCACCTACAAATCTAACATGAGCTACTAATTCTTCTTTTACTTGTTCATTTACACGTCATGAGCTACTAACTATTCTTTAACTAGTTCACCTGCGAGTCTTATATGAGCAACTAATTATTCTTTTGCTAGTTCATCTGACTAAATATATTGACAAAAAAAAATCAAAGCTTTTCCTTTTCTAAAAAAAAGTAAGCCTCTTGCATATTATTTGTAAGCCAAAGAAAAGCATTTTGCTGGTTCGATTTATGTTTCGAACCAGTGTCGGTTCGGTTTGTGAACTGGTTTTTTTCACATACATGAAACTAGCTGTTGGTTCTTAACCTTATCGAAATTCCAAAAAAATGTTGGTTTTCCAATTCGTCTTAAAAGCCTTCAGAACCTTTTTAAAACATTTTCATATACCGAACTGGTTCATTCTGCATATTCTTGGCACTGAACATTTTGTGAGAGTTTGCTGAAAGCCTGCCAAATATTGCAATATTAGTTACATACATAAAAAGTATATCTTCTTTATAACTAAGGTTTAATTCTGGTTCAAGTTGGGTTTGTTTCCAGCTTCGTCTCAAATGTGGTTCAGATTGGAACTGGTTCGCTTCAAAAACAGTTCAACCCCCCAACAAATTTGCAAATAATTTCTTAAAAGATTTCTATATAAAATGCTCCTGAAATCTTTTTCGTAGTTTCTTGCACAGTCTTCAGATATTTCTGCACATATGTATGTATTTGTGCAACGCATGGGCTTAGTTCCGTCTAGAGTTAATAAAGCTTTGAAATTTCTAGTTTATGATCATTTTCAGCTTTGGCCAGTTCGGTTCGAAGCACTTGCCGTCTGCTGCCTTGGTCTCCATTACCAATTCTGTCAGCGGCTCGTCGGGCGACACAGGCGCGCCTCTTGGCCAAATACAAAAATTGGGAAATAAATAAAAACGAAAGCCCAACAAGGCAGACCGACTCTTAAATACCCTTGTATCAGCAAGAAGAGACAAGTTCTTATTATTCGACAGATAGAACTAAAAAACATACCCGACAACTATGCTATATAGTTGTCCGATTCGGCCTATTCTTGCAAAGCTTTTGTGATGTGAGCCTGCGAATCAGGAGCATATATGCCCTGTGTGTTACACACTTCATGACAAAGCTGAGCTACCCTCTCTGTAAGAGCATGAGCACTACTCGTAAATAAATGTATGCTTAAAAAGCGGCTGGCCGACTTGTTGTTATGACAAACAACGCGCAGAGGGCAGCCACTGCGAATGGTTGTGCGGCCGCTGGCAAGTTGCCAGCCCAAAAAATAAAAAAATAAATAGTAGACAAACCTGCCCCGCCCCCTCTGCATTATGGCCAACATAATTGAGGGCGACGACAAGACGTCATCGTCGCAGACACTGAAGACGCTTACGTCAGGCGACGCTGTCCAGACTTTGGGCTAACTCTGGGCCAGCTGGAATATGCTAGGGTTAAGCCTAGTCTCTCACACTCTCACTCTCGCTCTCTCTGTCTGCGGCATGCCACATGCGGCAAGTTGTCGGCCCAGCCATGCCAAATCAGTTGGCGCTCTTGCAATATGTCGAGATTAGTCAGGGAAACGATATGAACAAATTCTAGACTACAGACAACAGCCACGACTGCAGACGAAATATATATTATAATGTCTGGCAGTCGACAGACGCGCCACGCCTGCGGGCGGCTGGGCGAGGGGGGATGTGGGAGAGCGGCGGCTTGAAGGGCGGCGGCAGATTGAAATGATGATTTATTTTGGCAGCGCATCTCGACGGCGACGGCGACGACAAGCACTGCTCCGCGTTATCGACGCAAACGCGTTCCGCATTCAAATCGCATCGGCCCACTTTTGGCTGGAGATCAAGACCGACCGACCCCTTCACCCACAAACGCCCCTCCACCCACCAAAAAATAATAATATGAAAACCGAAACAAGAACCGCAAATTGAAGCTGGGCCAGCCCATTTTGTAGCAAGTAAATAAATTGCTTGTGACTCAATAGTTCATAAACAGTCAAAAGAACTATGAATAAAAAATCTGATTACTAGGAAGAGTGCTCAGTCGGGGCTGTGCGACTAGCAGCTACTCTGGGCCCTAATCAAGTTCCAATCATCGCACTTTATGCTGCGGCAGTGCTTTTTTTCACTTTGTTCTCATGTGTGTTTAACTTCGGTGTTTGGAGTCCGATCTATATGACATTTTCAGGGCTTAAGTTTGGCATATAACAAAGTGTATATATAACATATAAGAACCTATACCCTGAGCTCGGTATATCTAACTGTTTATTACATATCTTAAATTGTCGAGATTTATTATTTATAATGAAAATGGAAGGAGATATAAAGAGCGGAACATATATGATATCAAATCAAACATGATTTGATACGACTGATATATGATATTCAGATTTTGTGGGTTCTTCTGCCTGTTACATATATATGCCCACAAACATTATACCCTATTTACCCATGCATTATATACAGCTAGATATACTCAACATCTTTCAGCTCCTATATGTATCAATTAAATACATAAGTCCAAGCAAACGAGTAAAACTGTGGCCAAACAAATATAAACAGTGTCGAGAAGCGATTGCATATTTGCCTGCTAACATTTGTATGTTAGAGTGACGCTGTTAATGTTAATGTCAGTGTTAAGTCAATATGCTGCCATAGCTTTAAAGTGCAAACTGCTTGAATTTGAATTGTGTTTGAATTCAGAAGCGTCTGTTTATTGTCAAGGCTGACACCACTTGAACGATGCTTCAATCTATATTTCTCATAATAGTTAATGTATTATATAGTCGTCTGCAAGGGTACGCCATATAATATTTAAATTGTACTAGTGTAAAATTATTTACTATTCTACCCTAGCTACTCGGTGCGAGAATATGCCTCTCAATATGCCCTTTCTTCTATAGATAATTTACAGAGCTTACATTTACATATGCCTCTACTGTTAATAACAGCGTGTTAATAACGTAACATTTTAATGAGTCTGCTGTTAAAATGTATATTATTTACATATGTTATTAAATCACAGAATAAATAAAACGTTATAAACTTGACACTTTCACTTCCACTTAATCTATGCTTGGCTATATTTATAAATGTCATAATTGTATGAATTTTATTCAACCCTTAGATTTGGGCCTGCAAATTGATCTAACATAATTATCAAATAATTGAAAAATCTTTCAATCAATTCGAAGTCCAACTGACAGCTGTCAAAAATTACGAAAAACTAAATATTGAACAATCAAATTGTGCGCCAAATATGCGGGCTGCTGTTTTCAATCTCGAGCTGATGCTTTAAAGAGTTTTCAGGCTGGAAATTCTAACGCTGCGCGGCGCCATCATAATGTTGAGTTAATGCATAAGTGGGTTTTCTCTCTTTTTTCATTTTTGACTGTGGGCTGCCTTTTGTCCGGCACTTGAATGTGCCACACGATGTCCGGTTACGAGGCCCAATTCCCAAACTCCCACCCCGTCGTCCCTTTGCTGCTTGGCTTACCTGCAAAATTGATGGCCAAATGGAGGGCATTGCGCGGCAGCGTGATCGTTGCATAGGTGGTGCCCCGTTCCGGTGCCAGGCCGGAGTCTTCGGATTGCGCGGGGCTCATCGCGCGGTCAACTGCAAGAGATGTGCGAGAAAAAAAAAAAGAGGGAGAAATGGTAGCAAATGTAATCAGTGATGAGTAGCATGGCGTAAAATCAACATCAAAGGTGTTCGCCAGACAAAGACGTTCATTGACCGCGCCTACACCAGCCCAAATACCCCTCACCCGCCCCCAACACTCCAACAGATCATAATTTTTTGCCAACGGCTGTCAAAGGCAGAGCAAGACGACCGACCAGATGATGGCTGCAGTCAACTTGGGCGGAGGCGGTGGCGGTGGCGGTGGCTGTTCGGGTCTTGGGGGCTCTTCGCCTCATGCATTTCTTAATTTATTCATCAACCGAAAAAAATAAAATACAAATACATATATAAACGATACCAGAAAAGAACACCAAAAAGTAGCGCCCGAAGATCAAAGCGAGCCAACACACATTTCGCCATGGAATTTTCGCCTTTCCGGCAGGCGAACATCAGCCTTTCAAACCCCTCCAAGGCGCAGACACGCCCACCTGGCCAATAATTGCCATTGGGTGAGTCATTAAAGTTCTTAGCATATTGCCCACGTTCATGTTCAATAAGCCAATGACCTTCGGCGTTGCCAGTGTGTCAATTAAAATTCCAATGAAATAAAATACAATCAGCCGCAGCAGCAGCAGAGGAAGAAGAAAATAACAACAAAAACATTCAAAATAATAAACTAATTAATCTTTATGAAATTTTCATGTGTTTTCTGTTTTTCGCAAGCCAATGCAGATGGCGCGGTTCTCTCTTTGTCCCAAGTAGGTCTTATGTATATAGAGCCCATGAGTAGGTTAAAAAGATGGTGATTGGACGCCAAATCAATCTAGGGTATTAATAATATTGATATTCAGCAACTAGCTCGCAGATAGTTTAATAATAATTATACAAATCGAATCCACCTTGAGACCAGATTTAGAATTTGTTATCCACTCAAGTGTGCGGAAAACTGAACTCATCCTTGTGAAAGTATCCTCTTGGCCTGAATATCTAAAATATGAAATTCCGTAGTTGAGCTTCATGAACTTTAGGGTTCGAGCTTGCGAATACACAAAAGTAACTCGGTTATTGCACAAACAAATGCTTAGAATCTAAAACATGTAACTTTATGCGATTCGATTCTACGCTGAATAAAAACTAGTTGAGATTGCATTTGAGGCAATGTTAAAAAGAGTTGGAATTGAAATAAACCAAGGATTACGATTTGCATTTACAAATATACAATATGCAACTGTACATGATAAGGAACAGTGTGGCAACCCTTTGCTAATCAGGCTTGCATTCGTTTGCTTTGCTTTAACGATGTGGCAACGCTTTTGTGGCACACGGCGTATGCGCGATCTGCTACTATTGCGGCGTGCCCTCCATGTGGGGCCAAAGCGAACGCACACCTTAGCCAAAACACACACGCACACACGCACACACGCACACACACACAGACACACACACACACATGCTTTTAGGCATATAGAACTTTGACGTAAACGAGGGCCGCTGCGGACGCGACTTTTATTTTCGAACGCTTCAATGGCGCATAAAGTTTTTCTTAATGCCCGCCCGAGTATGAAAAACAAAAACAATAATTAGGCAAAAAAAAGAAAAAAACAACAACAACAAAATAAAGGAAAATCAACCAAAAACAAAAACAATGAAAAAAAAAACAAGCCAAAGACAAGGGCGGAGAAGCTAAAAAACGTAACGTTAAAATTTGTACGTTTCGCTTCATTTGCCAAGCACAACAACAAATGTATCTGCAAGATACATTTGCCTAGATGCGTGTAGATACTCGTGCACAGATATATGCACATAGCTAGCATATATTATATATATAAGTATATCGCTTTTTGTTCCTAATTCTCGCTGTGTATTTCATTTCTATTCATTGAATTTGTTTGCTCGTCAGCTGGGCTTGAGTAGGGGGAGGTGGAGGGGTTTGGGGATTGCGGCTGTTTTTTTTTTATTGTTTTTGCCATTTTTTTAGCAGCTCTGCTGACATTTTGGCCGCTTCCTTTTTGGCCACTTGGCGCATTCGCTTTGAAGTCATTTTACATTTTACATTTCTATATTTACGATTCTTCTCGCTTTTGGCTTTTGGAACGCGTTTTCTATTTGGTTCTTGTTTTTCTTTCGTTCTTTATTTTTATTTATTTTTATTTTATTTTTTTTTTTGCTATTTTTATGTGTCTTTTCATTTTGATTTCCACCAGCAGCTACACGTTTTCGTCTTGATTTTCTTTTATTTTGTTTTTATTATTTATTTATTTTTCTTCTCCTTTTTTTTGCTGTTGTGCTTTTTGACATAATTCATTGGATATGCCGAGCGGAAATCATGTGTATGCTCAGTTTCAGCCAAAGTACACACACATACATATATATGCACATATATTTTAATAGATGTGCACATATTTATGTGGCTTTTTTTCAATTTTGGGCCATTCAACCAGAATCCGTCGAGGCTGCGGCACTACCGAAGGTTTCGCATCAACTATAAACTTAAAAAGTTATATTTTAATGTTAATTCAAAATGACAGCTGCAATCTGACATTCATCAATTATTATGAATATATTGAAAATTGCTTAAAAATAATAGTCTATGCAAATGTCTAATTGTTTATTGTTTTAACAGGGCATCAATTGGATCCCGACATTCTGATCAGTTCAGATTAGACGAAATATTTTTGACATTTTCATACATTTATACATTTATTCATCCATGCCGTTTCATTCCCAACAATTCACATCTAAAGCAACAACTGTTCCATTCCATTTGTTTCCACACACAGTTCCATTCCAGTTGCTTTCAATTTGTTGCGGGTGACAGACTTTTTGGGTGACTGCTTCATTAGGAAATTGCCAATTGACAGGCAAATTCGCGTTGCCATTTGCAGTTCCGTTTAAAAGACGTCTGGCAATACCGAAAAGCCATTTAGGGGGGAGGGTGTTTACATTTGGGGTTGCGATTGGGAGTTGTGGGTGAGCGGGAAGTGGGTGTGGGCAATCATTAAAAACTATTTTGGTGCTCTGTTTGGGTTATGGCCGTTCGCTCGCTTTTATGGCCACTCGCAGCTCATGTGCAAACGCTTTTTGGCATTTGCCTGCTGCAGCCGGCAGTCGCAGTTGCAGTTGCAGTTAAATTTATCGGCGACAGTTGCGCCTTGCATGTTGCAAGGCGGAAATTGCGCTCAGCCGCAACGTTGCACGGGCTTGGCCAGCGCATGCCACCGGGCCAGGGGCGGCTGCAGCCGGGCCCAGTTGGCCCAGCATGGCCAACTTCCTGACTAGGGCTAATCCTGGCAGTTAAAACAGTTCGCAGCACACTTGGCAGGCCCGATTCAAATAGATGAACAGTTGGACACTTGAATGGCAGCACTTGAACATCAACATCAGCTAAAGATATTGAGCGACTGATTGACTGACTGACTGACTGCTTGGCTCACTGACAGCCAGTTCGCTGGGGGTCGTTTTTTTGCTGCCGTTGCGTTGTTTTTGCGGCACATTTGCAGCGAAACATTCCAGCGAACGCTTTGCCACATTTACTTTGAAAATAGACATCATTCAAAATCTCAAAGAGTGGCACCAATGCCCCCCTCTCTCTCTCTCTCTCTCTCACTCACTCTCTCTCTTTCTCTCTAACTACAAAGACTCCAGCGTGCTGGTGTTTTCCGCCTTGAACTTTTTACTGGAATCCATAGATTCATCTTTTTATGATCTCAAATATGTTGCAAGTATATTTTACATAAATGCTCTCTCCCTCTTTTTCTCTCCCTCTCTCTCCTCCTGTCTCCTCCTGTCAAAATTAACAGCCATCTTCAATTCCAGCCTTAATAAACAGCTAAATAGCTGTAAGCCCAAAATTCTAAAGTTGATTATTTCAAACTCCTTAGCTTATGCACTTGACATATTAAACATGTAGCTTAACTAACTGTTAAACAATTGGCCAACTTGTAAACTGAAAGGTGTAGCATAAGCTTCCGGCTACTTAACATGAGCTTTTGCAGGCATATCAAAATATGCATAGAATAAATTCAAATACTTTGGTTAACTAACTCTGAACTTTGCCTGTAACCTGAAGGTTCTTATCTATTAGTTTTCTATTTTGTATTTATTATAAGAGATCATTCCATATTCTACACTACTCCACTGGCTTTTGTGTGCGAGAGTATTTATCTTATGCCCCAATTTATGCTATTTCGGATTCTCGCCCCTTCGACAGGTGTTCCCCTTAACTTCGATGTGGGCCAAAGAAACTTGTGTCGATTGATTGACGCATGAGTCGATGGACAGCTCGACTGTTTGTTATTCCCTGAGCTGGCGCAATAAACATGTTAAGAGCCAGAACCTGTGGCCGGGGGGAAGATGAAGAAGAAAGGGTACTTAGAGCAGAGGGCAATTGTGCCAAATAGCTGACGCGCCCCGACTTGTAATACTCATGTGTCCATTAACTCTTGCACTTCATAATGGACGACAGTTACAGCATGTAGGGCTTTTCGAAAATATGTATGTCAAAAATTTCACAACACAATCTATATTGTGTATGACTGCGCCCCTTCTTGCATGGGGTGGGGAAAGGGGAACGGGAGGTGATGGTTAGTCGGCTTGGCCCCAAGGGGCTGCGGAGGCGACAGGCGAAGACAACAAGAAAAACCAATTATTGCAAATGAACTCAAGTGTGGTTCCGCAAAAATGTCAACATCTGATAAAGCCGCAACAAAATGCGGCGCAACGAGGGCCGCACACATGCCCCCAAACCGGAGACCAGGACTGTTGCAAGGGCAGCCAAAGTGCAACAGCCGTTGAACTGAACTGAACTGAGCTGAACTAAACACAACTCAGAACTCAACTCAGCTCGGCTGAACTGAACTGAACTGAACTGATGAGGCGGGTCGCTGGCGGAAGCGGGACAAGCATTGCGTGCAAAAAACGCACTCACGGGGGAGTGCTGCATTGGCTGTGGCATGCAGCAGTTGCAGCTACTGCATTGAGAGATCCTCAAGTATTTAGCGAGACGTTGACATTTATGCGTTGAGCTTCATAAAAAACGAGCAGGGCGGAGCTGGCAGCGCCGAGTACCAATCGAATGAACTAGTTTAAGTGAACAATATCAATTATAATTTAACAGCTGTGGCGCGCTGTTACTAACAGCTTTAACACATGTTAAGTAGCTTTAATTACTTAGTGCGCTGCTAAGACAATTGATGGGTAGAGTAATATATGAACACTGATTAAATTAATTTAACAGCTGTTAGTCCATAGCACACTGTTATTAACATCTGAATGCTAAGCAGCTGTGCTATCTGTTTAACAGCTGTAAATATATTGCATTTATTCATTTTACTGTGCTGATAGACAGCATAGAGGCAAATAGCTTGCTGTTATCGACAGTTAAATGCTTAGATATTTGTATGTAAAAGCTTTCTTAAGCAACTGTTATGAATGGGTCCTGTTAAAAAGCACGCCACAAATAACATTTTAATGTTAAGTCTAGCAGTTTACCATGTTTATCATCCAATTTCGAGTAAATCCGAAGTAAACAAACAGCTGCATTTAGTTGTCATGTTAAGCAACTTGTTAACAGGGCATATGTTATTAGCATTTATAAGCTATGTTAAAATTGAAATGTACACTACATATATGTATTTTGTTATGCCTATGTAAATAAGCACCTGACAATAAAGCCTGATGTTATCAACATATCAATGTTAAGTCTAAATTGTTTTTATTATTAAAGCGCTGTTAAAAACAGATGAGCTCAGTTAGGCAGCTGGAATTGTATTTGCGCCCGCAGTTCCGACTCCGGCACAAAGCAGGAGGGCCCTGTATTAATTGTGAATGGGCTGGAGACAGTAGACAAAGGCCTGCCTCATCGCTATGTATGTGTATATCATTATGCGTATGTATGCATATTCATATGCATGCACGTACATATGTATGTGCATATGGTAAGATATGTGCTCATTATTACGCCGTTTTGCGAAAATATTCGCGAGTCAGGCGAGTGAATTGATTTATGCCCGTACGAGTCGTTGTCGCCGCGGCGTCAGCTCCTTTCATATGGGGCCAGGCCCGCCCCTAAGTGAGATCAAAGGGCCAGGGGGAAGGCGAGAAGCAGTTCAGGCAGCCGTTGACTGTCGCCACCAAAGTGCACCTAATTAAGAGCCAATGCAAATAAAACATGCCACACAACATTTTCATTTGCATAGGCGACCAGTTGCAACCCACCCCCAGCACCAGCCGCCCACTATTGCACTGAAGTGTCCAATTGCTCGCTTCGCTTCCCAGATGCGACAATTTCCCATGCAGTCTCTCTTATCGCGCACTCATTGCAACCATGTACTTGCAACTGCAAGGGGCACAGATTTATGCCCCGAAATGTTAATAGCCCATAACCAATCCTCGGTCGCACAGCAAACGCACGTATTGAATCAATTTTTATTTTTGGGTTTCGTTTGACTTGATAAGGTTTTCCAGTCGACTGCAATTACCATTTGCATTCGAATGGATATTCAACATTACTGTTGACATAATGAAAGGCGTTTTCCCCTGACCGACTGATAACTGGGCAAGTAAATACGTTGGGGGTGGAATCAATGTATACATTGTTAGTTATAAAGCTAATCAGATAGATTCCAATATGCCCTAAACTAACATAAATCTGTGGAACTGAAAGCAGTCAAGTTATAAAAGTCATATGCATGTGCTCATAAAATGTTACAATATCGCCCAGACAGATAGTTATGTTACAAAGGGTGAACTGGAAGTAAGACACACCCTAAAAGCCCTTTAACAAATCAACTGATCTGCCAGTTGAACGTTTACGAAAGCAGCACAAAAAGAAAATGAAGAAGTTTAGGTCTCGCGCGAGAGTAAAAGCGAGAGCAGCCACCAGAAGTTTTTTAATAGGATACAATAGTTAGATTTGTTCCAGTAACAACTGGGACCATATAAACCATATATATTCTTGATATGTCCGTCGGTCTGTCTGAGTGTAGGAACACGTCCATCTCGGAAATAGTCGAGCGAGAGACTTGAACACAGTTCTAAGTCTCAAAAGATTCATTCTCCAGATCGGACAATAAATACCGAGTTACTGAACAAAAGGAACTGAGCTAGAATACATGAACTTTAGGCTCGATCCCACCTTGCAGAGTCTAATGAAGAGAGAGCGGATTTACCTAGTATCTTTAGGCTCACAGCTGTCTGCGGTTAAATATTTGTCACTCTGAGCAATGAGAACTCACTGCGCATTCTCGGCATTCATAATCAACACGTGCAGAGGGCGTTGACAAAAATCGCAAGGGCTGACGACAACGACGACATCGAACTTATGGAAGCTGCATGTCATACAGATGCAGATACAGCTAAAGCTGCAACCACAGATACAGATACAGATGCAGATACAGATACAGATACATTTACAGCTGCAGATAGAACTGCGCCCCGGCAACAGACAATAATTATGCTGAATGCGTGGAGTCGACACTGGGGAGACGGCAGATGGGATATGGAAGATGAGACCGGAGACGGGAGTTGGAGTCTTGGTCTTGCTCTAGCAGTCGACGTCCGCCACAAAATCTACAAATTAATCCAAACGGTAGACGACAACAAAAACAACAACAGCAACAACAACAACATGAACAAAAACAACAACAGCTCGCAGCAAAACAAAAACAGCAACAAATTACATTAATCGTGTGCCTTGTGTGTGATGAAAATGCTCTTGTGGATCACGATGATGAAGTTGTTGATGATAATTCGGCTGGCTGTGCCTTTCAGTGTATACCCTGTATGCAGCAGACACTTGAAGCGGCAGGCAGGCGTGAAGTTGTACAGGCAACCAATGCAGAAATATACACATGGCTATTCTATATAGTCCTGATCCAGAGTCAGGCATAATATTACATATTTTGTATCTGAATAACTTATTCTTATTTCAACAACTCTTTGCTTATTCCGAAATTCCAGAGACAAATGCAATACTCTATCTAAGAAATTGTGTGAAAAATGGTATGGAATTTTTTCTGAGAGTTTAGCTCCTTGCATGCCCAATATTTTGCCAATTTTATTCTCTTTATTTATAAGTTATTCAAGAAATGTAATGTATGTGTTTCATACAGGCCAGCCTGTGTACAGGGTATCTACCAGTCTAGCATGCCCAAATATCGCACGCTTATTGCATTTGTATTTGTATTTGCTGCTGTTTTTGTTGCATGTTTTTGTTACTATTTTTAGCCACGTTGAAATTGTGACAGTTTTTCCTGCCAGCTTCCAAGACCAAAAGATGCATCCACACCGATGCATTAAATGTTCATAGCCCTTGTTGAATGTATGTGTGTGCGTGTGTGTGTGTGTTTGTATGTGTATGTGTATCTATGTGTGTATATTGTATGTGAATGCGTATGCAGAAGCTGCTATCAACGAGTACAATGCACGGCCTCTGTGCGCAGACTTTTCCCCAATATTTATGTATTTTCAATTCTAAATACATTTCATAGACTGTGAGTGTGTGTGTGTGTATGGTGTGCGTGTGTGTGTGTGTGTGTGTGTGTACGACATCAAGTGACGTCGTTGATGCGGATTTCGCGCAGAAAAGTAAACAAAAGTCTGACAATTGCCACAGCAGTTGCAACATCAACAACAGCAACAATTGCTGCTACAGCAGCAACATTTTTTCCGCACTGTGGAAACACATATAGAAAAGGCAATTTCTAAATAAGATATATATATATATGCCTGGAGAAATCGCATTAGATAAACAAAGCGAAAATATATAAACTTCTTAACATTTCTACATGACGCGCTTTTACTAGCAACTGTTAACATTTTTGTCATGCTCTGTAAGAGTTGCACGAGATCTTAAACGGTAAAAGCTAACAGTACTGCTGTTACTAACATTTATAAATGCCATGTTATGGCTATGTTAAAGCACTTGCGAGCGCATTATGTCAATAGCTGCAGGGCTTGTCTTTCTGTAAAGTATTAGTACTAATTAAGCAAATCCTAAATTCTTTCTTCTACGATCATGGAGTATAAAAGCTAGGTTTGTGAATTTTTTATATATTGCTTCTTATATGAGACTTCGTGAATTACTTAACGCTTGGACCCGAGTCTGGGCTTAAATCAATCTCTCACTTGGCATGAGAAAGAGTATAAAAGTCTATATTCCATCTATATCTATATTAATTGGAAGTCCATGTGCAGTCTTTGACTTATACTAAAAGGCAAAACATAAAATTTAGATTTGATTATTGCCATAGATGGCATATGATATAGTCATGACAATCAATTACCTTTACGCCATGATGCTGGCTATATTTTATTTAAGGGCGTGTCACAGTTGTGCACGTATATTCTTCAATGTGTTCCACTGTGCATGGCAGTCAATGTCATTTGCCTTTGCATTTGCCTTAGCCTGTCTTAACGCTCAGCTGATGCTGTTTGTGTTGCTGCTGTTGTTGTTGTTGTTGTTGTTGTTGTTGTTGTTGTTGTTGTTGTTGTAGCTGCTGCTGTTGCAGTTGTCGCCCATTGTTGCTTCCGTTTGGTGTGGCAGCTTAATGAGAGCGACACCCAAAAGGATTTGCCGCATGGCCGAAAAGAAAACCAAAACGAAAACGAGTTGCCCTCCGGAATTGCAGACACTCGAGTGTGTGAGTGTGTGTGTGTGTGTTTGAGTTCCATAAACAAAACCAAATGCTGCAATTGCCACAGGGGCATACCCCTTGTATAGTCAGCCGGGCGGCGGGGCGGCGGGTTTCGCCTGTGCTCATTTCGTTTGAATTGCGTCAAATTGTTGTGGCAACTTCTGTGGCTCTTACCGCACTTATGGCAGCAGCTCTTCGCTTTTGTTTATGCTTGGCGAAAAAAACAAACATTAAACACACACGCACACACACACATCAAAATGTGTTCGATTGTCTAAAATCGTGGCATTTCAGCGATTTTTCACATGTCTCTGTCGAATAGGAAAAACAAATTTTCATGTTTACCCATTTGCCAGTGACGCGTCGCCTTGTCTGCGCCCCCGCACCTTCAAGCCACTGTCTATTCCGTATCCCGTATTCCGTATTCCGTATCCCTAGTCTATTCGTATCCCCCTAAGCGTCTTGAGGTTCATTGAATGCAGTTGAAAACAAAAATTACATGCGAGCATTAGGAAAATCCACCCGCGAGACCGAGTGCCAACCCCAAGGGAGCAAGTCGAGCGCAAGATTTTTATTGCAATGCCCAATGCAAGGCCCCTCAATAGTGTATGCCCCTGCCGGGCTGCCTGGGCTAGCTGTGCCCAGTCAATGCCAGACTCGAAATAAACCCATCGGCAATAAAGTGTCGCCAAACAATTTAAATGACCTGTTGATGGATTCGAAAAAAAAATAAATAGCACCAACAAGCAGGAAACAATTCCCAGCTATAGCAAAAGTGCCTCAGATATGCACTTAACACATATACATATGCGTATATATCTTTATATGCATATGCTAGAGCTTGGGCAGATCTTGTAAATTTGTCAAATTCAATTTATTGACCATAAAACTAATTTCCGTATTAATTATGATATGTTTCCACTGCAAAAGCGCATTGCGAACATCGTTTTCTCGAGTATTTCCCATTTAACATTTCACATTTCTATTTTGGATTTTTATTGTGCCAACATTTTGAGTTAATCATGTTTCGAATGCAACTCGTTAAAAACAAAAAACACAAGCTTCAGATACGCGCAGTATCTGGGTTGCACGCAGATACAAATGTATCTATAACATAAACTAGAGTCGTTGCAAGCCCATGCAAATGTCGAACGCATTTCAATTTTCTAATTTTGTCATTCAACAACAAATTCCATAAATTCGTGGACATTTTTCATATTTGTTGTCGGACACGTTCACCGATTTTCGGCTAATCAAATTGCTCTTTCAAATATTCGAGTGGGTTGCGACCGGGAATAGAAAAGTGCAGCAGAAGTCAACTATTAAAAACAGATTAATTGATGCGCGCTGAAAACAAATCATCTTAAGAGATTGCAGTGCATTTTTACTCAAAAAAAAAAAAACGGTAACAGTGTATTTACAGTGACTGTTAAGGCCATCAAGCTGTATGGAAGCTGTGGCGTGCTTTTAGTCGCTACAAGAAAGAATAACAGTGGCTTAACAGTATCGCTGCATTAAATCTATATGATAATGTTAAATAGAGTTTTATCAGACGGTTAACATTAATGCTGTTTAGTATAACTGCCTATATTTTCATGCCATGCCATGCTTTTATCTGCCACAAAAACATTTACTTTATGTTAACATTGGCATGTTATCAGAGTTAACAGAGCTATGTATATCTGTATGTCCCAAAAGATAGATTTTATTGTGGACATTGTCGAAAATTCATTTCGATTTTGAAATGTTTTTGAGCTGATTTGATGTCTGTTTAATGTGAGCCATAAAAAATGAATATAGCAGCTAGTGCTGATAAGTAGTATGCAAGGTGGGGTTGAATGTATAGCATAAGGGTTATGCTCAGGGGTAGGGGCTAACATTGGAGGATGGGTATCTCTGGGTCTGCTGCCATTTGGTGCATTGTGCGGTGCATTGACACTGCGCACCTTTAGATTTTCTCAGGCCTTGTTTACAAGGGGGGCACAGAGTTGAGTGTTATGTAAACTGAAGCAGTTGTTGTTGTTGTTGTTGTTGTCGCTGTGTAAACAAGTGACATCTGGCCATCCATCTAACAGGCAATGCCACAGCACTTATGAGTGCCCGCCCCTGTTTGGTTTGTTGTGACAATTGGCGCGGATGTAAATGTATCTGTATCTGTATCGGCAAACTGTTGTATCTCAATTAGTATCTTTAGCTAATGGTAGCAGTCTTATCTAAGACTGAGCTGGGCCAGCCTTTGGCCACTGTCTCAGGCAGCTGCACGGCACAAACGCACACAAATATGCGGCCAATCTGTGTGGCATTCCGCGCTAGCAGATTAGGCTAGCAAATTGTATGGAAGCCAATGGCGTGGCCAACAATGCGCCGCATCACAAAATATTTAATTAAATGCTTAATTACGCTTGCCATGCCATAAATTCATCAAATGCAATTTAAGCTCACACACACACACACACGCCCCACGACAACGAGGCGGACCGGCCTCCTCTTTGCCACCAACCAGCTGCATGCGTTAATGTGCAGATGCAGATACAAAGATACACAGATACAAGTACTTTGGGCTGCCAGCGCAGCGCATCTCGTTTTCATTCATTAACAGAGTTCGGCCAAAGCTGAGCACCCTGGTCGCCGGGTTAAACGTTATGTGCCATAACTCTTCCAACTCGCCACCGAGCGGCGATGAATCCCGGCAATCTATGCAACTTGAAGCTGGCAAAGTAGCTGCACGCTCGTGAGTCGTGAATTGTGTTTCACAGAGTGCAAAATAAGACTTGTGGACACACAAATTGGGTCAGAACCGCAAGCTATACACGGCTACGCACTCTGCAAAGTTAGCACTTAACATTAACAATTATTCGCCAAAGCTTAAGAGCCTAACATAGCCTTGACATAGCGTCACATTAACATATCGCTTATGATGTTAATTGCATGGCAAATAACAGCTGTTAACGTTATATTAACATCACGTTTGAACAATGATAGATTTACTAAAATTACATTTTTCAATAGATTAGTTTATAGTTCTTGGTTCTTTGACCAACCTTAACTTAAGCTGAAATATTTTACGATCAATAATAAGAAGAATCGTCACACTGGTAACGTCTTATTAACATTATTGATCGAAAGAGAAACCCTGTAGGAGCCCGCCCAACATGCCGTTATTGCTTTTAATTGCAGAGAAACTTTTCCTGTATATCGCTTTAACTCAATGGAGAATCAGTGGTCAGGTCAATGGGTCTCCATTTCCATGCCCACACACACGCACGCACACACACATACATGCGCACAGTCTCCGGGAGATAGATACGCATGCACAGTACACGAAATTGACAAATTGCAGTGAAAATTTAGCTTTTGAAATGAAAACGAAATGCGAGCAATTATTTTTAATTGAAAATGTCAAACATGTTGGCTGCTGAAAAGAGTCGGCCAAGTCGTCAAGCAGCCCAGCCAAGTCTCGCGACCAACTGCTGCCCAGCGAATGTATCTTACAGATACAAATACGCTTAGCATAGGCAGCAGTGCGTTATGCTTCAGAAACTCAAAAAAAAAAAAAACTAAATAAAAACATAATAGTGTAGAACGAAAAAAATAACGTAGAAAACTTATTAGGAGCGTATGCGTCGCACCACTTGAGGGCCACTTTTGTGCGGCAACGGGACGCAATACCTTGAGCGGAAATGCGATAACCCTGAGCGACGGGAAATCGAAGCAACATTAAACAGCGGCACCAGCTACAAATTCGAAAGGGGTGGGGGGGGAGCTGAGGCATCGTAGCGTACATCATGATTGATTTGGAAAGCTACAAGTTGAGTGGTGGGCCTGTTCAAATGCATACATCATGATTGATTTGAAAGACTACAATACTGAGGGGAGACCGGGACAATGCGTACATCAAGATTGATGTGGAAAGCCACAATGTTGGTCGGGGTATTACTTCATATGCATACATCATGATTGATTTGGAAGACTACAATACTGAGGGTAGAATGGGAAAATCCATACATCATGATTGATTTTGAAAGATATACAGTTGAGCGGAGGGCTACTACATATGCGTGCAGCATAATTGATTTCGAAGACTACAAAAATTGGGAGGGACTGGGACATTTCATACATCTCGATTGATTTGGATTCATTTAAATACTACACTATCGAAGAGAGTAACAGTACATTATTTGTACCGCAATACATCATGATTGATATGGCGAATTTCAAAGCGTACTACGAGTCTATGGCTAACTCTTACCAGATAGCATGGGCGCCAGCGCAATGCCATTGGAGTCCTGTTGCTGCTGCTGTTGCTGCTGTTTGGTGGTCAGCTCCTGCTCCTGCTTCAGAGCGCTGGACTTGCCGGGCACACAGCCACCGATGGGCTTCTTGGATTTCCACAATTTCATATTGTAAAGTCACAAGCTGCGAGTGTTTCGAATGGATTTAAACAATTGTGGTTTATATATGGTTGCTATGTGCAGATTGATGGGACATTGTTCTGGCCAGGGCTTGGCCCTCGAGTAAGCCCAATATGCTCTATATCTTTTTATAAACTATCGAGAACTGTGCACTTGGACTGCGATATTTGGTTTTGCTTTTCCGATTTGCGCTGCATAATCAAGAATCCCAAATAAATACGATAAATGCACCAATGAACAGCGGCCGCACAATAATAAAAAAAAGGAAAAATAAATGAAAATGTAGAGCACACACACACACACACACAGAGGCACACAGAAGCACACAGAAGAGGCGCGCGCGTGTATTTAAAAATTGAAATTGTGACGCCTCGCGAGGGCGAAGCAGCAAGCGCGCGTTTGTTGAATGACGACTTCTGCTGCTTGTGGCAGTGGCACGTCCGGCGTACACGACGAGAAATTGCACAATGATTCAGAGGTCCGCCAGTCGCCGGCAGCCCGCTGTACGCTGGCCGATCTTACTGTTAGTTGCCTCGCAGTCGCAGTCGCGGCCTCAGTCGCAGCGCATCGTCGCTTCGCATGTATCTTGTAGATACGCAACAGCAAGCAGGCGCTCTGCCGCTCTCTCACTATCTCTCTCTCTCTCTCTCTCTCTGTCTCTGTGCCTGTGCATTTCTCATTTTCCCGGCCATGAATTTTCATTCTATGCTCAACAAACTCTCAACCACTCTCGCTCTGGCACCGGCTCTCCTTTCGTTTGTGCCGAGTGCTGGGCGAGTTTTACCCTGCGCCCCACAAGCACTAACAAAATCCAATAAGAATGCTGCATGTTAGCTGCATACACTATCAAATACCCTATACAAAAGAAAATGTGTCTGAGCATAATGAATATATAACAAATAAGTTAGCTTTAGCGATTGGTAACCCAGTTGTTAGTTATACGCTTCCACGAAACATGTTAAAGTTTCTCTGTTCAATTGACGCTGTTAATTTGAATGGTTTTTTACTGTTATTGATGTTAAGTTAAGAAAAAACAATATAAATGCAAATAAAATTGATGTTAGCATAACACACAAATGTTCATAACAGAAGAAGTGAAATTATGCACATACTGAGTCGAGTTTGTTTTCAATACACCCAGCTGGAACTTAATTCATGTAGGGTATCGTTATGTTATAGGCTCATATGGAACATTTGTGCGCCTGTTGTGGAACAGAGGAAGCATTCGTATCGCATGCGAGTTTCTAATTGGAAAGCACTCAAATCAGTGCGCGAGACTCGACTGATGTGCGATATGCATGACAATGGAGCATCGGCATTAGATCCAACTCATCTGGCCAACTAGTCGAAATGGACTCAAGGGTTTGGCGCCTGGGACCGCACACAGAAGCGTCTGGCCTCCTTTATTTATTTCATATATTTTTTTTTAATTCGGCTGTTCGCACCGTAAGTCCGAGGCCGCCTGTCATGATGACGATGTCGCGAACTTCGCTAATTAGTCACGAAAACTCGCGGCTCGAAATGGTCAAAATGACCAAAATTGGCCGAGTGGCAAATGTGGT
This sequence comes from Drosophila virilis, assembly GCF_030788295.1. Taxonomy (NCBI): domain Eukaryota; kingdom Metazoa; phylum Arthropoda; class Insecta; order Diptera; family Drosophilidae; genus Drosophila; species Drosophila virilis. Next base: position 13,483,732 of record NC_091543.1, read on the forward strand.
ATAGAAAAAGCCAAGAAAAAAAAGGCAAATGCCACATAAATTAACAGCAGCTGTATAACATCTGCTATGGGGTTCGACCTTTGGCAATGCATATGTTTAATCTATTAAGACAAATTATGTTAAAAATTTGAAGAAAAATGTTAAAGGGTGTTTTAAAGAAGGTACCTGAGCATTTTTTTTTTAACATCTAAAAGACTTCAAGGAACTTATTAATATATGTAAGACACTATCTTTAAGTTTTTTACAACACTGCGAAATGAAACCTGGAAGTAATCAAAAGTAATCGTTTTCTATAAAAACTAAAAGACCCTTATATATAGAATATGAGCATTTTTATATTATTATAATACTGGGCTTTACAATATCGCACGGGAAGCAGTCCATATGGCATGTTACCTTTTATGGGCACTTTTCTCTTTATCCATTCAGTTGAAAATTATTTGCCTCTCTCTCATCTAGAGTAAAGGTCGAAGCACGGATACATTTTTAATGGTATTTCGGTTTTATTTTTACGTGATTTTTCCTCTTCCTTCCCAAATCTGTTCCTCTTCCGCTGGCATTAGCATGTGACGACGAGGGGTGTGTCGTATCTGGCACATTTATGCAGCCGATTTAATGCCTTTAATGACCTCCACTAATGATCGAAGCTGATTGACTCAACAGAATCGATGGATGGCATTTACCAATGCTATTTATTTTTAGGCCCTGCCGTGTGTGTGTTTGTAAATGTACATCCTAAAAGTTAGAAGCTCGATTAGCTTAGGGAAATATCTTATTGTGAACTGAACTGAAGTTTAATCTGGTCAAAAGATTCAATACTCACGAGTATTTCAAAAATATCGCAGAATATAATTTTCATATAGCATACTTTTAGTCAATGCTATAACTCAAACAAATAGGGCCAGATCTTCGATTGGAATTATTATGCAATAAAAATAATCTTATTATATCAAATTCATGGCCGGAACTTAAAGTAAAGGAATAGATGTCGACCATACATTAATAAATATATACAAAATAAAACAAATATATAATAAAATTTGCACAATGTCTTCAGTGCTTTGAACCAGTGTGCAGCCTTGAAAAAGCCAAGCCTAGTCTCTCATTATCGCGTTCTCCCTCTCCCGCTCTCTCCACCTGGCTTTCTGTTCTCACGCTCTCCTTACAGCATACATACCTGGTTAACCGTTATATGGAACAGCAGCCACAAAGAGTGTAAATTTTGCGACACATGCGCAGAATTGGGCAGAGCGTAAAGTGTGTTTGTTCAATTCAGAGATCGAAGGAGCTCCAGATCTCCATATGTGGCCACATATGTTATCAATGGAGTCGCTTTTCGTACTTCTATGTGTATTCAATTTCCTACAGGTAAGTGCCAGAACGAGAAACGAAAAGATAAGGAATATCTATGAGCTGCTTTATCCACACAGTGTCAGGGACAGGGCCAGGGAGCAGCTCCCATTGTTGGCCCGACGAGGCTGATGCCCAGCGTTTGCCGCAGGGATACCAACGGCAGCAGCTTGAGCGTGGAGATTCGGCTGCCGTTCATGGACATGGAGCTGCGGCACGAGCGACATTTGCATGTGCTGCGCGCCCAGCAGCTGCTGCTGGTGCTGCACGGGCACGAGCTGTTCCAGCTGCAAGTGGCCGGCCGGGACAAGCGGCTGGTGCGTCTGGGCGAGCTGACGGGCCGTGTGGGCCAGCAAGTGGCCAGCGCCGCGGCTGTGGTGCTCTGGCGCGAGTATCTGCTGCTGGCCGTGGCGCTGCCGGAATCGCTGGAGTTCTATCAGCTGGCACAGCAGGCGATGCTGGATGCCAACCAGCAGCACTTTGAGCCCATACAGGAGTTCGCTCTGGCCGGCAGCCTGCAACAGCTGCATCTGCTGCAGCCCAATCCGGAGCAGGTTCTGCTGCTGCTGACTCTCAACGTAACGCAGAGTCAGGCCAGATGCAGGTAGGCCCTTGGGCACAGTTTAAGATGCGCTCAAGTTTCAAGCCTTTTGATCTACCTATAGAACCTACGAGTGGCTGGAGACGTATTTCAATCCCGTCGAGGAGCTCACGCTGCCCTCCATCAAAGCATTCCAGGTGGTAGGACGTCAGCCCTATTACATAATCACGGGACGCACGCTGCGCGGCCAGTCCAAGGTAAGCCTCAAATACTCTGTTCACAAGCTGTAAGCGGCTATATTTGTTGCCTCCCTGCCTCCACAGCTCGTGCTGACCATCTACGAACTGTTGACGCCCACGCTGCGGCTGCTGCGCCGCCAGAGCCTGACCGTACAGGCGCGTCACGTGCTGGCGGCACGATTCCGTGGCCGCAATCTACTCATCGCCTGCGCCGGAGCCGGCGGCAACAGCAGCACGAGCAGCACGTGCATCCTATTCCGCATGGTCGATGGCCACTTTGTGGTGTACCGCAAGCATGTGCTGAGGCAGCTGCAGTTCAGCCATCTGGCCGCATTCGAGCTGGGCCAGCTGCTGGTCGGTGCTCGCGCCAACGGACAGGTGCTGGTGTTCAACAGCCAACGCCTGGACTGCTACAGTGGCTTCGGCGCCGATCCCAATCCCAGTGGCATCTACACGCATCGCAATCCACAGAACGAAAGCTTTCTGCTGTTGTCCTATCGGCGACAGCCGGGCACTACATTGCTGCGCATGGTGCAGCTGGGCGGTGCCAACGACGCAACCATCCTGGCCGCCAATCTGGAGGGCAACGATGGTAAGCTGTGCTCGCCATTGTGGCTAGATCCTTGTCCTTGTCTAATCCTGATTGTCTCAACAGATCTGAGCAGCGTGCAGCAGCATCGCCATGAGTTCGAGCAGTCCATCAATGGACTGCGCAGCCTGCTGCTGCGCCGCAAGCAGCAGCTGGATGCAGTGCATCAGCTGTTGGGGTCGCTGGAGCAGCAGCCCACGCGCAGTCTGACGCAGCCACTGCATCTACGCAACGGCTCGCGCGTTCAGCTGGTGCAGCTGCAGGGCTCCCACTTGGCCAGTCCCATGCAGCTGCTGCGGCGCATGGAGCGACTGCGTCAACAATATGGTCACGCCGTGATCAGGCGCAGCACGCGTTCCTTTGGTGCGGGCAACGCTTCCTACACGGGTGAACAGGACACGCTCAAGGTGAAGCGCTTGCACGTCCAGAATCTCATTTACCAGGGCCAACTGCTGCCAGGTGAGGGATGACCTTCAATTTTTGGTTGTTAACTTCAATCGCTTTCTGCTTTCTTTTAGGCTATCATCTGGAGTCGTCCAGCCCGCCCATTCTGAGCATCAAGGGTCAGCTGCTGACCAAGCGGCTCCATACAGAGCAGCTGCTCATCCCGCCCAGCTACAAGCGGCCAGAGCGCTCGCTAGATGTCCACACGGTGGTGCGACATCTCCAGGTGGAGCGCATCAACAACATCTCCTGGTTTGAGTTTTACGACTCGCTTTTCCTGTATTCGCGCGACAACGAGATCGAGGGACGCCTCGTGCTTCAAGCCCGCGCCCGAGTGGTCAATCTCCAGACGCCGTTACTCAATGGCAAGCTGGTGGAGCAGCTCTTCAATTTGAGGCAACCCCAGGTGGTGACCTCCAACATATTCATGTCCGCTTTCATTGCACCCAAACTGGACGCCAATCTCGTTAACGGCTTGAACTTTGCCAAAGACATTGTCTTTCGCGGTGCCAAAAACAACCTGATTAAAAGTAAGTTTCACGTATTTATATACTAAGTATATACTAGCTGGTTTTTCAAATTTCCACCAATTTCACTATGTTCCCTACATATATACAAAATCTTATTTATATTGAAACATTTTACCATATAGCTGCCATAGGAATAACCGATCGAAAATGAGGCTCCTGTATGAAAGACTTTTAATTATTCCCTGTGCTTCGTAGATACGAGCAAAGCATTACGAACATTATAAAAAGGTTGGCCAGAGTATTAAGGGTACCAAATCATCGTTTTTACATTGATATTTGAAAATAGGTTTGAAATGGCGTGGATCGCCAATCAGTCAGTCAGGACGAATAGTTTTAAATAATGAGTGAATGATCCAACATATAACCATACCTCATATTAGTAAGCGGATCAGTGGAGAGCTGTGAGTTATGATATGAGGGGGAGTGAGAGAGGGAGGGATATGCCTAGTAGGCCACTTAATATAGGCTTGTCAATCAAATTAGTCACAGCACGAAATTGAAATACAATTTGTAATCTTGAAAGTCTCGAAACGAAAATTACATCTATATAAAATAGAATATGGATTACTGGACATTAATGATATATTTATTGATCTTGACAGCGCCCGTTCGCATTTACCAGATGAGCGTCTCGGGCGACATAATCGTGGAAAACGACAGCAAATCGCAACGTCAAATGGCCGCTGAGCAGCGTCCTTTCAATCTGCAGCAATATTACAGGGGCAGGATCATACTGAACGGCTCCTTGACAGTTAACAATCTACAGCGGGACACGAATGAGACGCGCCTGCAGCTGGGCGGGCAATCTCTGCGTGCACGGGACTTGCACGTGGATTACCTGTTGCTACAAACGCCGCAGGTGAGTAGAGGGTGAACAAAGTGGGTCAAGCAGCTTGTGCAAATGCATATGCAGCCAGAATGAAGCATGAGCGCAGTGTATATATATAAGGGGTCAGAGGATTGACACGCAAGTTCTCACATAGCTTACACATATTTCAAATGCTATTAAATTGTTGGAAAACTTCCTCACCTCCCTTAGATATCTCCCTCGCATATGTCATATAAACGATTTTTATAAGTTTAGATTATAGTTATGTGAAACTTTGATAAATATTTAAAACCAATTCGGTGTCTATATTCAGGCAAATTCGTAGCCAGAACCGATCGCTATAGAAATAGTCCTAGGAAGAAAGAATCAATCGAAAATTGAGTTTTTGAGCGGACAATTTTTTTGCTTTTCAAGATATATCTACTCAGAATAGAGATTTCAATATCGAATACCCACTTCATTTTACCAATAGAGAAACTTTTTCGTTTCTCCAGATACCTTAATCTGTTTAGCATCGAATTAGCATCGAACTATAGCTCAGTGGGAAGCGTGGGTCGAGAGTTCCTCTTTCCTGCTTTAATAAAGTTCCCATCTGCTTAGCATCTGGATACGCTGGCATTTGGCAATGCGAAGGTGACGACACGCGCCTTGAGCACCCACCACATCAATGGACATCCAACGGCTGAGCATCTGCTCAGCGGAGCTGGACATGAGCCAAGCCAAGCAGCGCACAGACGGCTCCATTTGATATTCATGAATGTGCGCATCGATGGGAATGTGTACTGCGGCAATTACAGCAGCCGTCTAGCGCAGCTGGCAAGGAATGCAGTGCGTCAGGGCGAGACGGCCAACATAACGGGTCACAAAATTTTTGAGGCGCCATTACACGTGGACACGCTGTCCAGCCAGGCGCTGAATGGACTGCCCGTTCAGGAGCTAGTGCTGAAGAGTCAGTTGTCCCAGAACTTCACAGATCTCAAGTTCTTTCCGCGCATTGTGGTCAAGAGTCAGCTGGAGATTGACCGCAATCTGACGGCCCAGCGCCTGAATCATATGGAACTGCCACAGCTGTTCCAGCCGGCGTATAGCCTGCAGCGCCTGGAGTTGCCGGAGATGCCCAAATTGCAGCAACTGATCTTTCGGCGTCTCAATGGTCTGGCCTTTGATGAGCTGCTGGGCAAGCTGAGCGCCGCTGACGGCGAACCGGAGCAGCCGCTGTTGCTCCACAAACAGCTTATCATTGAGGGAAATGTGCGCTTCCAGCGTCCACTGCAGCTGCGCACCCTGAATGCCATCCACTGGGACGAGTATGTGAAGGGGCTGGTGAGCGCGAATGCCAATAGCCTAATCCTGGGCGAGAAACGCTTTCTGGAGCCGGTGCTGATCACAGATGCGCTCCACGCGCCGAGCATAAATGGCCTGGATCTGAGTGCATTGCTGGAGAATACACTGCTGCGCACCACGCCGCAGTCCATTGGTGGCGTCTATAGCTTTGCGCGTCTGACGGCCAGCAATGTGGATGTGGCTGAGCTGAATGGCATGCCAACCAGCAGCTTCTTGGACCTGGGCCAGCCTTCACTTCGGCTGCAGGGTGATCTGTATGTGCCGGAGCTGCAGCTCAATGGCAGCCTCAGCTGTGCACTGCTCAACGATCCGCTGCCACGTCTGGATTCCCAATTGGCCGCACTGCAACAGCGCAGCTGGCGTCGTCTCATGGTGCTGGGCGATGCGCTGTGGCCCGAGGCCTCCGAGCCGCAGCAGCAACAGCAACAGCTGGACTATCTGCGTCTGCATGCGGTGCGTCGTCGCGCCGCCAGTCAAATCATTTCCGGACACGTCATCCTGCAACAGCCGCTGCTGAGCCATTTGCAGGCCAGTCTGATCTTGCCCGGCGGGTTCAACATTAGCCACATAGCTAAGGATGCGCTGCTGCGTCGCAGTCCAGTCACGCAACTGGTAAAGGCGCCGCAGACAATGCTGCAGGAGGTGCAGGCGCGTTCCATTCGCCTGCTCAAGGATGGCCAATTCGAGCTGCTGAACGGCATCGATCTGCGCCGGCTGAATGCTTCGTTGTATCGCCGCTCCAGCGGGCAGCCAATGGGCGCACATCTGCGGTTCCAGCTGCCACCGAACATAACGCAGCTCCGGCTGCGGGGCGGGCTCAATGGTGGCCACCATGTGGCCAACATATACGAACAGTCGCCTGGCGGCATTTGGCCGGCCGTGCAGTTGAGGGAGCTGCAGTTGCAACAACAGCTGCAGCTGCACGAGATCAACGGCATGAGTCTGGAGTATCTGCTGGAGCAGCGTGTGCCGCTGCGTGGCGCCGCCTTGGAGCTATTCGACACGCTCCACTTTGAGCGGCTGGTACTCGGCGAGCGCCCAATGCTGCGCACCATCAATGGCATCGATCTGCAGCGCGTGGTCTACAAGCACGGACAACGGCCGCAGGCCGTCGGGGGCGCCAAGACCTTTGCCAGGGGCATCGAATTCCAAGGGCCCGCACACATAATGCGCCTCAATGGCAGGGATCTCAGCGAGAGCTACCAGCAGAGCATCTACACGGATCGCGACTACAGCATCGATAGCCTGGTGCTCGATGGCGCCAGCTTTCCGGGTGGTCTGCTTGCCGATGCGGCGATGGGTGAATCAAGGCAGGCGCCGCAAATGGAGCTGGAACTGGGGCACCGCCCACTAAGCGCACGCGAGCAGCTGCGCCAGCAGCTACAAGAACTGGAGCAGCAGCTGCAGAGCAATCGTGCGAATCATAGCCAGCGTCTACTCTATCTGGACTATGAACAGCTGGGCTTGGAGCTGACTTGGAGCGCGCCCGCTGCTGATGAGATCCTGCAGCTGGTGGCTGCCCAAACGCCACAGCCGACTGGCATCTGTCAGCTGCAGCAGCTGCTGGCGCAGATCTCCACGCGGCAACAGCGCGTGCACCTGACCAACGTGAGCCTGGCCAGCCGGTTGCTGCGCGCCAGCTCCGGACGAGCTGCGATACGCGTCAAGGCACAGAACTACTGCAACCAGCCGCTGCAGCAGTTCCGCAGTCGCATGCACATCAGCTGTCGCGGCCACGCCCATACGCTTGGACTGCGCCAGCATGTGGAGGCACTACAGCTGCACGACCAGGAGGAGTACAGCCTGCTGCTGATCAGCGGCACGGACGAGGTGCGTGTGCTGCGAGTGAATCACACGAACTGCAGCCTCAGCGATTGGCAGTCAGTGCAGCCCTCCTCGGCTGGCCGCCTGATGAAGCTGCTCCAGCTGGAGGGGAATAGAACGTTGCTGCTGACCGGCGGACTGCAGCAGCCGGAGCATCTGCCCGTTGTGGCTGTGCATCGCCTGGACGCGCAGAGTCAACGCTTTGAGCTGCTCCAGCACATCGAGGGTGACTACGATCTGGCCGAGCTGCAGTCGGATCAGCTGCTGCTCAGCTGTCACAGCTGTCGCCACATCTCTGTCCATGTCTTCAGTCCGGATGCCGAGCAGTTTGTGCCGCTGCAGCAGCTCCGCTTGGCGGCACGCATCCAGCAACTGTTGCCCTTTAGCGTGGCCCAGGAGCGCCACCTCCTGGTGCTGACCATGCCCGACTCCAAGCATTTCTATCTCTTCAGCTATGCCCATATCGAGGGCTGGCAGCAACGCACCTATGGCCGGCACATGTCCGATTTCCAGTGGTCCTGGCCGCTGCTGCGCTCCGGGCAGGAGCTAACGACCTCAGCGCCCATCCTGCTGCTCTGCGGCCAGCGTTTCTGCAGCCTGGTGAAGGCTCTGCTCGACTAGAGCCAGTTTAATCTAGTTCTTACGCTATGGTAAATAATTTTGATTAGTCTTTGCTTGTTTAGTTATTCTTCTGTTCAATTTGACAGCTTGTTGTGAAAAATGTTGTTAAATTTTTCTGCATTTCCTAACTGCATTAAATTGTTAATTGTTAATGAAATTTGTTAAATATTTGTTAAACATTGAAGGAATAAATATATATGTGTATGTATTTACCTGGAATACAACATGTTTTCTATCCAGCAGCTCAATTATACATGAAATTCAATATATCATTCTTTTGCTGGAATACACCTTACATAAACTGAAAATTCCTGAACGTATATACATTCTCAGATCTGTATCATCCATATATATTATTATATAGATAACTAGTTGTAGCTTAAGTTCTAGTAATATTTTATCTAGAACTTGTAGCTTTACCTTAGATTTTATTGGACCAATACATATATGTTGCATATATATATCCGCAAACATGCAAACATGCATACATACAAACATGCAAACATGCATACATTGCATAATTGCGCACATGCATACATGCAAGCATACATACATGCGTGCATGCATACATATAGCGGTTACTGCCTGGGACTTTCTCGTGTCAAGTTTTATGCTTAAGCCTTTAGACATAACTTTTTCTTACAGATACCATATATTTACAGAGATATTTGAAAATAACTTTAAAATCCATCGAATCAAGAACCATAAAGTTGCAATTGACTGTTTAAGCCAATGTTTGTGTTATGGTGAGAATCTTTAGCCCGAAACTTCACCAACCAAACAAAAAAGGTTTCTTACATTCGTTTTTCGCGATTTTTCCAAACATGCGGGTGGAATTTCCCAAAACCCCGTTATGGCTTGCCTCCTCCTGTGAAATCAACTGTTAATTTATAATATTAAAATCAAATTCGTAATTAAAAACAAAGCACATATTTTCTATATTATGTATATAAAATGGCAAGCCATTTAATAGGGGCGTTCCCTCAAGTCTTAACTAATTATTTTAAAAAATGTTGTACCAATTTGTGACACCTGTTAAAATCGATTAACAGCGATATCAATTACTTTATGTAATTAATTCCAAATAAAATATGGAAAATGCATATCAATTGTTTATTCTACTTATAACTGTATATAGATAAAATTTCGTATATATATTTATTAAAAAAAAAAAATATATATATTTACCTATATGGGGTAGTGCCTAAAATCTCTATTAAGAGTTTTTGAGAAAAAATAATTAATATGTTTCATGGGCAAAAAATGTATATAAAAAATTGAATTTGTCAATTTGAAATCATTGCCAGCCAATAGAATTCTCACATATAGATGTTGCCGGCATACCCCTAATAGCGATTATCACATTTCAAGTATTTGTTTTTTGAAAACAAATAAAGTGGCTAACGAAAGCTTTGATATCAGTTTTCATGTCCACAAACCCAAACAAATCCTAGTCGAAACGTCGTTTGGACGACGCTCAAGAAATGAAGCTCTTGCGGCTGCACTTGACCACATAGATGGTAAAGACAAGCAGCCCCAGAATGCCCCAAATGGAGCTGTTCTGATTGGTGCCATTGCCAGTTTGAGCCAGTATCCAGTCCACGTGGCTGGCGACGTCCACAAAGGCAGAGGACTTGCTGCGCAGGCCGAGCAGCTGATTGGACTTGGTCAGCGGAGCACCTGCATCCAACTCGTAGGCGGCATTCTCTGCCTGGTTTTCGTACTGCACGCACAGCTGCTGCAGCTCCTGGCAGGGCGAGGGCTGGACACGTAGCCTCAGCATTTCGTGCAGCTCATGACCATCATCGCCGGCCAGACCCCAGCTGCTAATGTGCCAAGGCGCCGGATCCGACTCCAGGTGCTGTGTGTCCACGGGCAGCGATATGGGCTGTATGCGCGTCTGTTGGGCGGGCACATCCTGATCTAGCATAAGTATGGCCAGGGACAGCTGCTTGGGCGGCTGATAGACATGGGTCACACCATACACCTGGGCATGTGCTGTGGGCGCAAAGCGCTGCGTGCTGCCCAGCACCACGCGCAGTTCGGCGGGATGATAGAAGCTCTTGTTGTCGTTTCTAAAAGGCAGGTGTTTCAAACTGGGATTAGTCTCGATCTGACGCCGATCATATATTCTATACCTACTTGTACAGGCAGTGGGCTACTGTGAGCACCACAGAGGGACCCACGAGCGCGCCCGAACAGATGTGACCTTTGCCAAAATAGTCCAGCTCCTGGTCAAGCAGTCGTATGGAGGCCTGGTAAGGTGCTCTGCGCCTGCCACCAGCGGCATTGGACGTGCCTATGCCGCGCTGTTTTGCCAACTCGCGATGGGTGAAGGCTGGAGGCGGGTTTGAAAAGATAAATGCAAAGTTCATATAAGATACAAATAGAGCAGAAGGACTTGACTAGAGCATACACAAACTTTCATGATTTCTTTTATAAATAAATGCACAAATGCTTCTTCATCTCTTTGCTAGGCAAAATACATATATGTTTTGATAAATCTTCTTCTGCTTCTACTTTGCGGACGGCATCATATGAGTGCACTCTTAACAAACTTTGAACTTTGTTTTTGCTTTTGGTTAATTTTGTGCAGAATCAAAGTTTATTGAAAGATTATGAAAAAGCCGTCTGGTGAGGAATTGGCCTTGGCAACGTCGCCAATGCATTTCATATGGTGTGATCCATTTGGCTTATCACTATCGACGCGAACGACGCGAACGCATTCCCCGATCAGCTGATCGTCGCTTTATAGTTCTCGTGCCACCCATTGTCAGGGGTATTAGTATTATCGTTGTTGACGATATCACACGCTCTTGAGCGCTCGACGCGCGTGTCTTATGGCACTACCTGTCCAATAGTTGTTGGTCAGAACCACGCCGGAAACTATGAATTGGTTATTTTTGATAGGCCTTGACTTTTCTAATCTGTCACAAACTAAAGCTGCAGATACAGTCGAGCATGGCTATAAGGACACGTTTGCAAAACTATATTGAGTTGCGAATTTATGATATATAAATTTATATATATGGTATGGTAAAGATAAGACCTCTTATCATAGTTTCTTTGAAATTCATAGAAATAATATATCTGGAATATCTAATTAAAACTTATCACAAAATTATTTTTGAAGTCTTGCAAAAGAAAACATCTAGCTAGAAATCGTACGTTTTCGGATCAGATTTGGGCTCGTGTAATCATATAAAATCAGAAATCGTGAGCGATTTCAAAACTTATTTTTTAAAAAGGCACGAAAAATCCAATGAAATATGAGCATTAATATTTTTAAAAATTAGCTAGCTAATAATAGATGCTATAAGATATGTATTTTCTTTTTAATATATATGCATATATACTTAATACTTTTTATTTTCTTTTCTTTCTTTGCGATCTAATCCCATCTCTAATAATCAACTCAAGTCTCTAAGATCGATCTATTTTCGAGTAGATTCTTATCTATATGCGAATAACATGCATTTGTAAATCATATATGTACAAATATACATATATGCATATAAATGTATATATATGTCATATGTGTCTTATAGCCGATGAGAAAATTCCAAGTTTCAAAAAGAAAACATGCTTAGTATATACTTTATATGGAATATAGGTAGCCTAGCTCTAAGGAAGAACTTAATAGTACCCGAGACCTAGTTGAACCAATCTTAAATCGATTTTTAAGTGAATCACAACTTACTTGTCTGCATTTCGGTGCACAGGAATGCAAATATCAGTATTTTGATGATGCGCCTAAGGTGCTCGTTGAGTTGCATTGCTGAGAAGTCGAACTGGGGATTAGCCAATTAATTAATCCAGATGGTAAGACACTTGTTCAACTTGGTAGAGCCGCGTAGATAGTGCGCACCTTGATAGAGCTCCAAACGTTGAATGAATTAATTCACTTCTAAAACGTACGAAAGCAAATTCGCAACGCTTTTCCCTCAGATTATTCAATTTTGTTTTGATTTCGGGCGATGTTTATGCTTTTGTTTTTGTTGTTCGTGTTTTGTATGCTCTTACAGAGAGTATTCGACTTTTGTCACATACTCAATCTATTCCTATCTGTCCGTCTAACTGTTTTTAATGCATATAATACAAATCATGTAAAGGGCTCTCAGACTTAAAGCAGAATCGTATCACTATACACAAAAGTATATCACTCAGTTTTATGTTTTCTCCTTGATCAAATTTAGCTCTTGCATGAGATACTCCTTATCAAGACCGTGCTACCATATCATATGCATAGCTCAAGATATCTTAACCAATCGTCAAATACAGAGACAATCGATTGGGATATGAGGATTTTTGTCTAAAGGCACTTTTAAGCCATATGCCACAAGGGTATTTACTCTTCGGCATGCCACAGATAGAGGTTCTTTATTGTTTTGCCTTTTTTTTGTTTATATTTATTGATAAAGTCACAACATTCGAGCAACGCCATATAAAGCACGCACACACTCACGCACACACACATGGAAACTGTCATAAGCGCTTAATGATAAGACCTCTGATTATTTATTAATATTTTCTTTTTTTCTTCGATTTTTCATTTTGTTTATATTAATATTTAAATTGCGATCAGTGCATTTGCAGTTGACAGCCTGGTATACCCTGCCTTTGGGCATTGATGCTGATTGAAAAGTCAGCTTAGGCAGGCGCTTGGCGAATATTTTAAAGAAATACCACAGCAAACATAGCTTGACCTAGAAACGTGCACTTGTACTTGGCGTACCCACTGATAAGACAGATTTGTACGTCTATAAATACCACTGTGTAGGGTATTTGGCATTCGGCCTATTGTTTTTTTAAACTCGTATTTATCAGTAAGACTAACTTTTAATTTTAGACGCGTGCGTTAATTTCTGTTACTAACTGAAACGCAAAATGCGAGCCTAAAAATAAACCACGGCTAATTGCCGAAGCATAATAACAGCTGTTTAACATGCACGTAACATATCAATGTTAGTAACAAGCTGTTAATAAGAGCGTGTTGCTTAAATAGACAGCTGTTAAGCAGTTTTCACAAATCTTAGCTTCTTACATTACACGAGGAGTATTAAATTATAGAATGCAATATTAATTACTTAAATAACATGCAGCTAACATGTCAATGTTAGTAAAAGGCGATTTATAGCAGTCTGTCATTTTTGAACAGCTGTTAAGAATTTCTAAGAAATTTCAGCTTCTCATATTGGCTTGCCTAAAATAAATAAATATCCGATTTCAACAGAGACGTAAGTGTTTCATTCAAATCAGATTCTCGAATCAATTATACTATAAGCCGACCCTAAAATATTTTATAAAATATTTGAATATGAGACAAAATCTATGTGGCATATCTTATACAAATGTAGATACAGCGCGTCTTAAGTGTGTCGCAACCCCTTGACCTTGAACTGCTCACCAGCTACTTCCCGGTGGTGGCAGTACCTACAGAACCATCCCACAATGCAAACTTTCGCAATACTTGGCAAATGTCAGTCACATGCAGCGCGCATGTTTCTGAAGCACGTCTATGGAAATTGACAGGCCCGACGATTACATAGCCGAACTGCAATTAACTAGCGATTGCTGCTGCTTGATAAGGTTTGGGAATTGTCCAATACTAATACCAACCAACTAACCAAATCGACTTGGTTATACCCTGTAGCCGAAGGCAGTTAAGCAAATGTTCTTAAATGATAAGAATATAAATTCTTAGACAACTTTTTGGCATTTTGATTATGAGACTAAACATGTACCAATAGGGTTTTATCTGGAACAATTACAAATATATAGAGCATATATATAGCAGGGACAACAGATAAGAGCTGAACAATATATAGGGAAATAGTGGCAATTCCACTCTACCTTATCAAAACAGAATTATAGTCATTCACTTTTTGCTCATTTCTATGATTAAGTTAGAAATCCCATTTCTGATTTTCCCCAAACATTATCTTTAGTGGTTCTCTATCCGGATTTATGGCTGATATATATTTAACCAAGCTGAGGAATTGGCGAGCAAAACAAATCGCCGTTGGCCTTTGATAATTGCGTCTTAAACTATTTTCGGGTTTTCGATTTGAAGTACATTTAATTTACGTTGTGTTTTTGGTCATATAAAGTGTTTCATCTTATCAATGATCCATTACTCCAAAATGGGTTATTCCAACGCGTCCTAAAAGTATGCTATGATTCATGGGTTGTCTCCGTATAAATGATCGTGTATGTGTGTGTGTGTGTGTGTGCTTCTGATTCGCTCTAGAAATAGCATAGACTCAGCATAATACCTAGGTAGAGTATTGTCCTGTATAGTCGTTCGAACTTGGTGCCAGATGATCTGGCAACATCCTCGAACTCGTCCGAGCGCATGAGTTCGCTATGGCCATACTTTGGATTTTGGGGATCTTTCAATTGATAGCTCGCAATGGTATTGTCTATCCAATGCCTGTAGTGTGTCACATTGGCATAGACACCGGGAATTTGGGGCATGCCGCACCTAATGCCCCACGAGCTGATGCCGACCAGCTTGCCGTCGCAGAGGAGCGGCTCACCCGCATCGACGGTGCATCCATCCAGCTGATCCTTGTTCGCATTGCTGGCACACAGCATGCCAGGGCGCAGGAACTTCTCAATAAGATTGGAGGCACCCTTGCAAGCTCTCTCATCGATGAGCGTCACATTCAGCCTAATCATCTCGCCCAAGTAGTACTCCATTTGACTATTGTTCCAGCCTCTGATGTGGCACGTGGCTTCCGGCTGAGCGGCTGTCTCGCTGAACTGGATGGGCTGCATGATGTACGGCACTGTGGCGTTCAGTATGATCAATGCGATGTCCTTGTCGTAGGTGCTCGTATCAAACTTGGTCAGGTTCATTAGCAGCCACTCCAGCGAAAAGGATAACGCCTGCTCGTCGCGAACAAAGCGAGGCTGGCTTCCCAGCACCACCAGGAACCGCGATATGGGCAGAAAGCTGCCATCGTACCTGGTCTGGCTGCGGGCGAATAACACAAGATCAGACGCAACATCTACGGCCCCAAACCCAGCCAGCACCTACTCTACAAAGCAATGCGCTGCGGTTGCCACCACATTGGGGCTAATGAGCGCACCACCGCACACATGGCCGGACCCATAGCGAAAGGTTTCCTTGTGGCGCTGGCGCAGGGACACATAATAATCGACTGGCGCCTGATCGGCATATGTATTATTGTCAAGGATTTGCATGGAGAGCTGATGGTTGCCTGGCACTTTGGTTGTGTTCAGCTCAGCCTTGGTCATGTCCAGCGTGGTCCAGAGCAGAATCAGCAGCAACAGTATCACACTTACCTTACCGCCCGAATTCACGTATAACAAAAGATCCATATCTTCAAACTTCTGTATACAAAATATAAACTGAGAACTTTAAGCTAACTTATATACCTATATATTAAAAACCTTATGCAGAAATTCATGGCATACTACGCTCAAGCTATATGAAGATCTTGATTTTGAATCAAAACGAACGGGCTCCGCAGGAGTTTAGCAAAAAGATCCACTTCATATCTGTTCTGGTTCTGTCTGACAGCTCTGAGCTTTATCTAACATTCTGTCAGTCTCCCCCCTTCGTACTCTCAGCCAGATATCTGTACTTGGATCATGTGCAGATTCACTTGAAGGAACAAACCACTTTAGCAGAACAGCAATAAATGCCAGAAGATCCTCTCATAGATGAATCCAAGGCTATCTAGATGCTAAGATCTAACTGAAAACTTTAGATAACCCTAATAGAGGTCCGGACCAAAAATATCTTCCTTTACCCAATCCTTGGCCCAATCCCATGTGTGGCTTCCTTGTTGGTTTTGGGAGCTGTTCTTGATGACCTTATAACATATGGGCATTAAACTTAAGCTTAAAGTTTATATATTGACAAAAAAAAAATAGAATTTTAGCGTATCGTTATTTTACAATTAAGAAAAGTGGCTCAGGCCAAGCAGCACGGGCACCGCCACACTCAGAGCATAGGTAACTGTGATTATAGCGACGCCATCGTCGCCGCCCTCTGGGCTGACCTCCGTGGTGGTCTCTGTGCTCTCCTCCGTGGTGGTCTCTGTGCTGCCCTCTCCACTGCCCTCTCCACTGCCCTCTCCACTGCCCTCTCCGCTGCCCTCGCCGCTGCCACCATTTGCCTCGTCGATTTGCTCGATTATCCACTCGTAGTAGTAGGATACCTCGGTGTAAACACCTGGCAGCTCAGGCAGAGCGCAGCCAATGCCCCAGGAGACAACGCCCGCCAGCTGGCTCTGGCAGACGAGCGGTCCGCCAGAGTCGCCATTGCAGGCATCGCGCTCACCCTCCATGTAGCCGGCACAAATCATACCGGGCAGTATTAAATGACCCAATGCGCTCTCGTTGATGCACTGCGCATCGCTAAGCATGGGCACATCCAGGGTCATGAGTATATCAGAGCCGTAGCCCTCCTCGGTGGTGCCCCAGCCAGTTACCTGGCAAACGGTTTCCGCAGGTACGGCCACGGAGCTCAGTGCAATGGGACGTATGGTGGGATGATTGGCGGGCACTGAGCCACTGAGAATAAGCAGCGCAATATCCTTGTTATATGTGCCCAGATCAAAGATGTCCAGCTGCAGGATGAGCTGATCAATGTCAAAGGTTAGGGTGTTTGCCGTCTCGAAGCGATCCAAATTGCCCATAACCACTATAAAGTCCTCCTTGGGCAAAAAGCGGCCATCGTAGATGATCTGGCTGTAGAATGAAATCAATGAAATAGTTGTAGAGATCGGTTACGGGGACAACATATAACGATTGAGATTGGCTAATCGTGTCGGCAGTAAGAATCGAAAATGTCACAAAAAACGTTGAACGTAATATTTGACTAAAGATCAGCTGGGAGTTATACCGGATACTTACTCCACAAAGCAATGAGCCGCGCTGAGAACCACATTTGGCCTGATCAGGGAGCCGCCGCAAATGTGGCCCGTGCCAAAGAAGTAGCCATCGTTGAGGCGACGCCGAAGACTGACCTGATGCCTGGTGGCCTCCATATTGGCCACGGTGCCATTGACAATCCGACCCGGATCGGCACTGAATCTGGGCCGTATATGCCGTGAGTCCAGCCTAGCACCTAAGCCGTACAAGATGCATGAGAATAGACAGCAGAAGATGTGAGTGCATACATACCGCTCGCTACCAGATAGAGGCCGAAGAGCACGGCAAAGATCGTTGTCCGTTTGGGAGCCATGTAGAGTATTCGTATTTACGGTACGAGCTGAGAACGTCAACTAAATATACGGACCGTCAGGGCCACTTGGCCAGCCAATTGCTATCGTCACAATTAAATCTGGCAATACATGCCCGACATAATCTAATCAGCCCTCACCGGCCAGACCCACCCACTTTGTAAATTTCGTTGGGTAGATTCTTCAATGACGGACAGCTAGTCCATTCCATCCGCTGGAGTAGCAAACGGGGCATGGCTATAGGGTGTGCACGTGGCTGTATTGGTGCAATTCTCAAGTGTGAAACATTTCGTTGGATTTTCCCAAACGCACCCATGCAATATACTATATGCTCACGATTATCATATCAATGGGTTTAACACAAGATCCGTTTCGATTTACGGCCCTATAAAATCGTGAAGTTGCTCAACGATATCAAAAAATTGTTAACAATTAATTATTTAATCGGGTGAACCACCAAGTGAGGCAGAAACTTATCTCAGCTCTTGGAATTTAGCTTAACAGAAATTTTGCTATTTTTTACGATAATAGATTAATGATAAAGTAGTCCAAGGGTTTGGATTCTTACAAAGATCTCTTTTAAAGCTATTACATATATATATATTACATATATTTGTTTTAACTTATAATATTCCCTATCTGTAGCTATAAATCGAGCTATAAGGTTGAACATTCTGACGAATTCTGAAAAATGTTTGCTTGTTTTTTATAATTTATAAAAATTCACCAGATTGTAAGGCACGCGGCTCACAGGCGTCACTCGATTCTCGAAATTGTTTTCGGTTTTTTTTTTTTTCACAGATTTATAAATAAATGTATAATGAATATATCAGTAATACATAGAAATCAATTTCGCACTAAGGAGCTGGTTTCATTGATTAGATAAATTCAATTATTTCATTGACCGAACACGAGGCTGAGGCACTTCAGATCCAATTTCTGGCCCTGCTCTATTTGCACATTTGTTGAGCGGTAATCGCAGAACTAACATGGCAAACAAAAGAACAAATACAAATCTGAAATACCTACTAAAGAAATAATATTTATTAATTACTTTCCAAATAATTCAGTATCTGACAACAGCCACAAAGATGGCCAAAACAGCCAGCTTGGAGCACACGACAGTTCTCACATCGCCGCTGTAGTACGAATAGTCGAGCGAGCGATTCATCTGCTTTATCCAATCGACATAGTATACAACATTCGTATAGACGCCAGGTGAATCCTGGGCAGCACAATATCTGCCAAAGGAGACGATGCCCACGAGCGTATTGTGGCACTGCAGCGGCCCGCCGGAATCGCCCTGGCAGGAATCGATGCCGCCGCTCATATACCCGGCACATAGCTGGGCAGCGCTTATATACCCATATTTGGCACTGCAGTCCGTTTGGCTGATCACGGGCACAGTTGCCGATTGCAGAGTTTGCGAAGAAGTGCCACCCTGAAAGCAAACAATAGTCGATTAATCGATCGATTTCCTAATCGATCAGTAAGCAAATGAAGAAAAAATTAAGGACTCTTACCAAAATGATGAAAAACTTAAAAGCGGTTAGCATTATTTAAAAGTTATATGAAAATACCAAAACAAATATGAAAGCAAACATGATTCGATTAATCGATAAGTCTCGTAATCGATCAGTAGGCAAATTAAGAAAATAACGAGAAAATTAAAAGCGATAAGCATATTTTGGAAATTATGTGAACATTTTAAAGAAGATAAGCACTACGATATCAAGAATATAAATATGAAAGCAAACATTAATCGATAAACATTATCGATAAGTCACATTATCGATCAGCAGAAAAATAAAAGTAAAAATTGAAATTGAAATCATAAAAGCGTTAAGCATAATTTTGAAAATTTTTATAAAAATACCAAATTCTAAATTCAAACAAGCATTTCGTAAACAAGAATTGGAAGTGTTTAAAATGAATTTTCTTACATTGATTGTGCTACCCCAGCCGGAAATTAGGCAAGGTGTGCCAACAACGGCGGTTACCCTGGCGAGTGGCAGAGCCCGTACGATCGATTTCCAGGGTACAAAGCCGTTAATGAATAACAGGGCAATATCGTTCTGTAAGTTTGTCGGATTGTATTGGGGATGTGACATCAACTTCTGCACATTATACTGCTGCATTAAAACACTTCTTATCTGAAGAAGGCTGTTGCCCATAATAATAACAAAATCATTGGGGGATCGCATATTTCTGCTTCTTCCGCTAAAAACGAAACAAACATGATATGCGGCCTTGCCATATTGAGAGATTAACCCACTCGTAGAGACAATGAGCCGCCGTAACAACCAAGCGCTGGCTAATAACCGTGCCTCCGCATATGTGACCACGCCCGAACTGTTGCCTGTCAATTTGCTTTAGACGCAGCGAGACCTGATATGGTGTCCTGGCTA
The DNA here is from genome assembly GCF_030788295.1 of Drosophila virilis. Taxonomy (NCBI): domain Eukaryota; kingdom Metazoa; phylum Arthropoda; class Insecta; order Diptera; family Drosophilidae; genus Drosophila; species Drosophila virilis. The sequence continues at coordinate 13,503,669 of NC_091543.1, forward strand.
TTTCGGTAACGGTGCCACCGACAATCTTGAACTGCACCGAGTCGTCTTGGCATTTGGACAAAAAGAAATAAATTTAGACCTCATTCATGGTTAACACCCATATTAGTTATCTATCACACGATATTTGCGACATCAACAAATCATATTAGATATATGTTTTGTATCTAATCGCAATTTGAACAATTCCAAAATTAACAATATCATAAAACTGGGCGAGTACATTCCGCCACAGTCGCATCGCAACGTTGTAACTACGCGCATTGATCATGCGAAGATTCTTGGAAGCGGACAGAGGTTTTTCGAATATCAGGTGTCCTTGTCAATTATATTGATATATATTACGAATTGTTGCGCTTTTACACAATTATTAAATAATTTTATGCAAACATTTCATAGATTTTCAAGCAGAATGGATTTAAGAACCAAAGCCAACTCTTTAAAAAAAAAAAAAAACAAATCGTAAACATAAAGTTTGCAGCGAAATTGACTCGAATATGGAAAGCAGAACATTCGTGGTATTGCAGTCAAGCCTTAGCTTACAATTTCGTATTTGTTTCACGACACTTAAAAAATACAAATTTATTCAAAAGTCTCATAAGAAAATCTATTGTTATCGAAAAGGTTTCGATTAATTAGAATTGAAATCGATTTGAATACTTGCTGAAATTCGGAACAGTCACAAATAAATAAAAAAAAAAAATACACATATACAATCAGATGCCAAATGTGGAAATATATCCGATTGCCCTTACTCACCCGCAGTAGCTGGCTCCAATTCTGATAAACGGATAACTATACTGAACCATAATGTCAACGAGATCTGCATGTTTTACAATTTTTGATGCCAAAAGTGAAGGCAATCCAAGCCGAAATTAATCCAAAAAAAATTTAAAAAAAAAAAAAGCTATCACACCTATACGTTCGTACTCGATAGAACATGAACATTAATAAAATATGAAAAAAACACATAATCCAAAAAGGGCTGGGCCGTAGGTCGTGCACGTCTTGATAAATTGAAGGCAATTCTCAAGCGTGATACATTTAGATGGATTCTCTCATACGCAACCATGCAATATGCTTTGTGTACATGATTTTCATATCATGGATTTGCAACGATATCGACATATAGTTTACAATTTTTGATTATTATTATCTCTACTTTTGGATTATACTTGTTCTGAAAGTACTTTTGTCGGATTGCGATTGAATTGAATTGAATATGGATATAGATATAGATATGTAGATATATATATATATATGGATATAGATATATGGATATAGATATATGGATAAAGATATATAGATATATATAAATTTTGTTTCAATTATAGGTGCTACAAAAGGTAGCTATAAAATCATGATTGCATATTGTAATGAATTCTTAAAAAGGTTTGCTTGACAAAATTAGCTTGAAGTACAATTTTATATGGAAATGTGCATTTAGGTATTGGGTTAATAACATCAAGTGCTTTATATAAATATAACATCGTAAAGACCTATAAAATTAATTAATACAATTTACAATATGGTTTAGATCAATAGATCTAAACATTCAACATTTCGCCTAAATAATTATTTACAATTTTGTCTATAAAGGCGGAAAGACGCCTTCGTGCATATTCGGTGAGGTGTAAAAAAACTGGCTAAAAACATGCAATTCATAAAAAAGGTTTTTGCTCTTCTACAATTTAAATGAGTCAAAAATATTGCGTTAACAAAACAAACTGGTCTCAATAGCATTTCGGCTATGATACAGAAAGAGAGGAAAAGCGCGCAGCAATGAAACCTATCGCTATCTTTATCGTTTTTAGGTGACATTATGTTCCTCTAGCATTTTGTTGGTTTGCTCCGCTGTGCGATTGATCAACTGCATGATTTCATCCAGTTCATTTTTAGTCGATTCTATGGTTGGATTTGTTTCTGGATCTATTAGAGTTGGTATTTCAATGCTTGGTTCCTGTTTGATCTCAGCTTCAGCCTTAACATTGGACATGGCTTCCGCAAGGCTGGCCTCTAAATCCGATTCCTGACTTTCAGTATTCTTGTATTGCAGCTGCGGCACACGGCGACGCTGCAGCACCTTGCGTTCCACATGTTGTATGCCCGTTTCCATAGCCTTGCGTTTTCTGCAAGCAAGGTGTGAATTTAGTAACATGATTTGAATGCGATTTTAAAATGTTGGGCAAACCTGTTGCGTGGACTTATTGATTTAGCTGAACTTGTGGCTGCTGTGCTGCATGGTATTGTGGTAGCCACATCGGCGGACATGGGCGGCACGCCCACGGCCGTTTCGTTTTTAATAATGGGCGCTGTGGCGACAGCTCCATCCAAGGCTTGGCCCACTTTTACGTAGGCAGCCACAGCCGCCAGCAGCTGTTTGTGTTGCACATGAAAAGCCTCCACATCGTAGGGCTCAGTGGCCACGGTGGCTGTAATAATGCAAATTCACATATATAATAAATAATTTATATACATAGACGCCTTCTTACTTCTGCGCAACTGAGCGCCTTCTATGCGATACTGTTTGAGTTCTATGTCCTTTTTCTTGACGACATCGAGCAAGGACTGCAGATTCTCGTTAAGATAGCTGGCGGTATGAAGCGCATCCTTCAAGAGGTAACGATAAAACTGCAAAAAATTAGCATGACATGAGTGTGCACTTGGTTAGCTTTAGAAGCTGTTACCATTGCACTGTCCACGCCGGTCAAGTGCCACTCCCATTTAAGCGGCGCCGGTGCACCCACAATACGGTATTTCAAACTGAGCACAGAGTGCAGCTCCTGGTGCTCCGGCTGCTGCTCCCGATCAGGTTCCGCCACATCCGTTCCGTTGTGCTGGACACATCGCAGTGTAGCCTCTGCCGGATGAGCGCCACTTAAGGCCGTGCGCACCGCTTTTATGGGAAAGTGCACGCGTTTGTTCAATTCCTGTTAGCATCATTTTATTATCAATTTAGATAGTTACTTTTTGGCAAAGTCTTGCAACAGGCAGGCTCACCCGAATTCGCTGCTGAAATTGTGTCACAGGCAAATTTTCACAGTAGCTCAGTTCGTTTATTTGATCATGGCAATAAAATTGCAGCATTTCATCATTCTCTTCGTCGCCACTTAAGCAACTAATTAATTGCACATCATTTAATTGAATTATCTTCAAAGTCATGTTTCAGCAAAACGCAACACAACATTAACAGCTGACAGCTGTGCCGGCCCGGCTAGTCGTACGATTCGCGTTTATCGCACCGCGGAATCGGAACTAGTTCATTGCATGGAACGAGCGCAAAGTTATCGATTGCGCCAGCATTACGCGCGCGTTAAAGGCGCTTTATTCAAATTTGAATTTAAAAATATACGAAATGTATTCAAAACTGTTAAGATAAATTACGAATATGATTAATGCGGCTGTGCTGTCATTTAAATTAAACAACATTTCGTGCATTTCATGTGATTTTGTTTTAATCATATCTTGTTTATATGTAATACTTTTTGTTTTGTTTTTGTATTGTTTTTTTTTTTTTTTTTTTTTTTTTGTTGCCGTTACTTGTAATATTATCAAAAAATTGTTTGTGTACTCTTTTTTTGTTTGTGTCTCCCCATTTAATTATGTTTTTTTTTTTTTGTATGTTTTCGAATAACTAGTTAAATTGTTTTTAAATTTTACTACTGACAGAAAATAGCTAATTCATTCATATTGAATGCTAGATAATACCATTCTAGTACAATACATATTTATAATATTTGTATGTATACATATATAATTAACTAAGACGCATAATAATAGTAATATGTGTGTATATATATATATAGTAAAACAGTTGTAGTTGTAACATGCAGAAATTTATGAGGAAATCTGAATTTTTTTTTTCATTGTATTTTCTTTTTTTGTTTTGGTTCAGGAAAGGTTTTGTAACGCGTTTCATTAGGTTAACGCCGATTATCTTAAACTAGCCTCGCGCTTAACTTTACTGTCTTTTTTGCTTTTTGTTTTTTTTTTTCCTTTTTTTTTTTTTTTTTGTTTTTTAAAGTGCGGTCAAGTGCCATAAATATGTTAGCCTAACAAATTGTGCTTAAAACATAAGCTTAGACACAACGCCTAGATTAATCTCGGGCGACGTTTGAGATTTTGAAAGTTTTTCGTTGGTTTTCATATCTGCGGACGTGTCCAGAGCTCACTGAGATCCTTCTGACGCAGCTTACCAAGCTCTGCCAATGACAAGAATAAACTAGAAATTAAGATAAAGTGGCATCAATGCCGACTTACCCAGCTGTGCGGGCAACACGCTGCTGCTGCGGAAGCTCAGATCGAAGCGCGGCTGCACTGCCAGCTGGCTGGCTGCGGAGGAGGCGGAAACGGCAACAGAATTCCGAAAATTGGTGCCGCTGTGGAATGCGAGTAAAGCACAGTTAGACGTAGTATAAATGGCCAACATTGTGACGCTCACCTATATGGATGCTTCAGGCAGCCGTAGACCTCCCGATAGCGGCCGTAGAGTGTGCCATAGGAGACGCCCAAAATGCGTGCGGCTTTCTTCATTTCAAGTCTTTTGTTTTTGATGGCATCGAGCACCTAAATTGATGAGAAATCGGATGACTCATTGATACACTGTTGGCAATCGGGCGGCACTCACGCGCTTTGTAAATGGCTCCTCCCAGAACTGCGGACGTCGCCCCTTGGCCAAATAGTCATCCATTTTGATAACATCCTGCCACTGCGTTAACTCCTCATTGGTCAGCCGCAATTCGGCTGCATCGTAATCCTCCAGCTTCACTTCGGCAAAGTCGGTGCCATGCTCGACGCCGGCTGCCGCCGAATTGTTGCCATTCCCATTGGCATTGCCATTGGCGGTGGCGGCGGCAACAGCTGCCGCTGCCACAGCTGCCGCAGCCGCCGCGCTGGCCACACTGGGCGCAAAATCGTGGGCCATGAGCAGACTGTGATCGTTGATCAAGTAGCCGCCGGCTCCGGTAGCTTCGCCGTGCGTGTACTTGCCGCCAAAGCCGGCGGGCAGCAGTGCCGAGGAGCGTGTTGAGCCGGGCGATTCCGCACGATTGGCCACCAGATGCTCGTTCTCAATCTCCTCGATGGGCTGCGGCAATGCGCCGCTTGATGCCTCCACCTCCAGCTCCACCTCCGTGTCTGCCTCCGTCGCCTGCTCCGTCTGCGGCGACTCGCTCGCTGTTGTTGTAACGGCAGCACGATGCGCACGCGCCGCTTTCTCCTCGCCGGCCTTCTCGCGCTCCCCATAGAGTCGACGCGTGGCATGACGCAGCTTGCCATGGCGCTCGCGACGCTCTGCCGGCTTGTCCTGCTTCCTGTTGGCGCTGGACAGCGGCACAGATGCTGCTGCTCCTGCTCCTGCTGCAGCTGCTGCTGTCTGCACACTTGTCGCATCATCGCTTAGTTCCAGCTCTGTCTTGAGCTCCACATCGCTCAGCTTGGGCGTCATGTTGCCCTGGCCACGCTCCGAGCCATTGGCCCAATCCTGTGTTGAGCCCAGCTCGCGCTCGCCCAGTTCCTTTTCTTCTGGCGTCGATTGTTGCTGCTGCTGTTGCTGCTGCTGCTGCTGCTGTTGCTGACGCTGTCGCTGGCGCTGCTTGGGCGGGCAGGCGGCGGGCGGCGAGGCCAGTGCGGCGGAATGTGCTACGGGCAGCGGCTCCTCGGCAAAGGGACGCGCTGACTCCAAAAACGCGCGCTGTGTGGGCTCCAAATTTGCTGCATATTGAGCCAGTTTACGTCTGGAAAGGAAGAAATATGAATATATAACAGGAGACAATTTGCTTTGCCTTATTCGGTCAAGCACTCACACATTGAATACATCGTAAGTGTCGTCGAGCGGCGGGCGACCTCGTTTGCGCTTGGGTCCGAGATACGGATCAACGGTCGCTCCGGATTCCAAGCTGGCGCTGGCACTATGTAGGGGCGTCAGTGCGGGCATACGGCTGCCAGCATTCAGGCCCAGGGCATTCTCGAGGGCCGCTGGCGAATGGCGTTCGCGATCCCGTTCACGCTCGCCGCCGAGCTGTGGCTGCAGATGCGGCGCCTGCTGGTGAAGCATGTCCTGGGCATAGCTCTCGGCCAGGCTGCGCGGCGGCGAATGAAACTCGGCAGCTGGCATCGGAGGCGGCGGTCCGTCGTCATCGTCGCGCCAGGTAACCTCGGCCAGACCCTTGATTTTCAAATCGTCAGCGGTCTTCAGCAGCGAGGGCAGGCTGGCCTGTAGATTGGCACAAGAGGAAGAAGCGGCAAAATATATGCATATAAATTGAAGCCAACTGCATTTGGATGGGCTATGCTCACGTGCTCCACATTGATCTCGCCCTTGTACATGAACTCAATGAGACACTTGACCTCGGCGAAAGTCACATCCTTCATGATGATGATCGGATCACGCTCGCTGGCATAGTTCGACAGGACCGAATCGAAGAAGGTGCTGCACGCGCACAGGACCACACGATGTGCCCGTATCAATTGACCCTCGCAGGCCAGGGTCACATCACAGAAACAGCCCCGGTCCAGCAACTGCGAGAACATCGTCTGCAGATTGCTATGATGGTACTTCCAGCGCAGGCAATACTGCTGCGGTAGCATTGTGGACGAATCGGATGGCTCCGGTGCCCCTTCAATTGCTCAATAATCTAAACAATAAAAAAAATACAACAAAAATGCCCATGAGTTTCGCATTACGGCTGCTAAATAACACAAACAATCAAAATTCTACAGAAAGTGCCAAAACAACTGGAAAAAAAGAAACAAGAAAAAAGAAGAGCTATTTTCGGCACGCCGGAAACTAAATACCCTTGAGACATAGTCATGAGCAGCCTATGAAGTCATGAGAATCGCATAGAAAGGCGATTGCTTTCGAGTGAGTGCTTTCGGCAGCCAGAAAAGAATAGATTAAATAACCTTCAGACATATGGCTTAGAAGTCAGGGGCTGGCTTTGAAGTCATGAGAATCACATAGAAAGGCAATTTTCAGCAGCGAGTGCTTTCGGCAGTCAGAATAGAATAGATTAAATACCCATGAGACTTTTGACCCAGATGCAACGAGGAGGCTATAAGACGCTTTATACCAAATTGTTTAGCTCTCTGAAATAAATGGGTCCAATTAGAGAGAAGAGCATGGCATAGTCTGATCTTAAGGTAATATTCAATTTTTAAATAAAATGCGAAAACGCAAAGCTGTTTAAAGCGTCTTTTGTTTTTTTTTTAGTTATTAGGGCATGGGGAAGACATCCAAAATATGACACATTTACAATCCGTTTCGTAATATGAGAACTTACACATCCAATTTGGTGTGCTATATTTATATGAAAATTTCAGCCACATTATGCCCGACAAATTAAAAGGCAAACCAAATGTGCAGTTCACAAAAAGGAATCTGCTTACACATAAGCACATATGTGCATACATGTGGCCAGTATGTTTATATGTATGTTTCCCAATACACATATGTATTTGTACAGAACTATTTGTCTTGATTGAATTGAGTGCTTATTTTTTACAGCAGACCAACAATTTACCCGCAAGGATGAAAAACTCTTTTTTTTTTTTTTGTTGTTAACTGAACCCATTGAAATATGATTTGGTTTAAAAGGATTTGCTGCTTTTGTGCAAATCAAAAAATAATAAATACATAAAAATAGGGATATCTTCTGTCGCTTGCCGAATATCGATAAATATCGATTGTGTGCATTGGTTTTTATAGTGGAACGCGTATATTTTAAGAGCTTCTATCCACAGCTTGGCTCTGGGTTCAGGACATCTGCCAGTTGAATATACCCGTCTAGAGCCCTCTAGTGCATCGTACGATCAAAAACACTTCATATTTAGTGTCCCAAGAGGTAGACAACAACAAAAATGGTTTCATATGTGCATCACAGATTTTAGACACAAAAACCAACCAATCTTTTGATCCACGTGGGGCAAAAAACCCATAGAATAAAATCCAAATCCATCAGATCAGCTTTTTAAGGACTTGCAATGCTGTATATTTAACAGATCTACCATGAAAAATCTTAACGCCTAACGCCTTTTCCGCAAAGCTTCGAACCAGGCCGCTGGCTCAAAATGTAAGTTTTTAATCTTGCTCAACTTGCTCAATTCACGCAAAATGCGTGTACGCAAATTGAAACATTTTGAAAATTGGACCAATTAATGAAAAATGTTGTTTTCAAGTATTTCATGTATGAAAAGTGAAGCCAACAACAATTGGAATTACGAGAAATTGTTGCTCAACTTTTGTGGGATTTTTTTCTCGCTTCAACCACAACAACAACAACAACAAAACTAATTAAACGTGTGTTTCACAATTAAAAAATATAAATAAAGCCAGAAAATAATGTATAAAGCAAATATTTTTTATACTATCAACATTTATAAAACAAACTTAACCTGATAATATCAGGCAGACGAATTCAATGCGAGACTGTTTAATTAAATTTTAAAGAATTTTATTTACAATTTCCACTTGGTCTTGGAATAAACATAAAATACTGAACTCTCTTTACTTTACTTTACGTTTCATATACATAGTACATAGTTTACTTTTTCATTACATGTTGACAAAGTATCCGAAACGAGCCACCGACAAAAAGTAGAGTAAGAAAAAAGTTTTCGCTATAAATTTCGAGAATTTTAAACCCTACTTCACTTTTACAATTTGAGCTACCCTTTTTTTTTTTTTTTTTTTTTTTTTGTAAGCATTCTCCACATTTCTTCAGCGTTTGGTTGATTTGCTTTTATTGCTAAAACATTTTTAGTTATAATTCGAATATTACATATAGGGGTCAACGAAAAAAAAAAAAATACCTTTGCGTTTTATGTCGATGTCGATGTGGAAGGGACATCACATACGTACACCCACACACACACGCACACACACACATGCATAGGTATTACCCAAAATGGACACACAGTCAATCGCAAGCAATGGGAAAAAGAAACAAGTAAGAGTGCTCTAGTCGGGAGAGCCCGACTTGGGGATACCCTAAACCTTCTACTACCAATACCAAATGCAGCTCGCCCTAGGGCCACTCTAGAATGTGACTTTAGCTCTTGAAACCTAAGAGATGTGCTCAAAAAACAGGATTTCAATATCGATTTTTATCGATTGCTTGGCAACGGAGCAAGTTATCGATTATCGCAAACAAGATGCAGTTCAAGAATATATATATAGTGTATAGTCACGGAGATACTTCCTGTTCTTTCTGTTACATGTATTTGCACAAAGCCAAGAGTACTGCTCGACTAGATGACATGCTAAAAATAATTATAATATATACATATTTCTAATCGATTGTCACACACAAGTGCCACATTTATCGAAAAGTTAAAACCAGATAGGTTTACGAAAAACCAAGCAACAAATTTGAGAACTCTATCTCTGACAAAGACTGAGTTCCTCGGGTGGAATGTGATATATTTGGGGAAATTATTATTGATTATTATTGATATTAATATTAAGTATTAAGAGTTTATGCCAAGCTTACTGAGACCATTCCTCAAGGACTCTCGAGGCCAATGGGTCTATTTACGTAACTGGCAAGAATATGTTAATGTAATTTTCTACTCTACTCATTCTTCTCAATTCTAGATTAAAAGGGAATATCATAAATTGTTTTTCATCGAGTTTTTGGTCTGTTCAAGCTTAGAGAGAGAGAGAGTATATAATATGGAAAAGTAACCTGTTTTTTATAGATTAGGTGGTTTTTTTTTTGATAGATTAGATCGATCAAAGGCATTCTATATACTATAAGCTCTAGGATCATCTCACATTAACAGGGTAGCAGGAAAAGAGCCAGGACGACAGGACATGCCATTGGGAGGGACAAGAATTCTCAACATTTGAAAACAACCCGAAAAATTTCATTTGACCATTTTTATTTTGAAAAGAAATTGACGCAAAGTAGAATAGCAACAAAAAAAAAAGGAATAATATAAAATGTAAGATGCTGAAGGAATGCTGGCACATAAAAGGATTTCCGAAAAGTGCGCCATATATATAATAGACAAGATATATGATATGCGCATATATGGTAAGAGAGAGGGAGAGGGAGATGGAGCCAAAAAAAAAAACCAATGTCCGGCAAAACCGCCCACAACAAGGAACCATTTTGCAGGCAAAGGGTTTTTGAACCCACACACACCCGCACACACACACATTATTTGAGCCGTTACACATTTCAGCTCCTTAAAAAAATATATGTATATACCTTACATATACATAAATATGTATATATATATATATATAAATATAAAAAAATACAAAATTTACAACGAGAGCGCAAAAAGAATGGCATATAAAAAATACATGTTTTATTGTAGTATATTTTTCCCGCCATCGCTTGGCGCGTTCGTTACACACGACCCAAAACATCAGCACACGGCCCTCAAAGCCAACATACACCCTATCAAGCCCCTACCGCCGCCCGCCGCCCACCGCCCGTGTTCCAACGCCCTGCCCAATGCCCAAACGAACGCACCCCAACCTTAAGCGAACCCAACTTGAACTCAAGGCCCACACACACACACATAGAGAGAGTGAGAGAGAAAGAGAGATAGAGACTGGCGTTTGCCTTCTCCACTTCTTTGGATTTTCTCATGGAAAATATTTTTCAGTTTTTATCACATTTTTCTTCTTCTTTGGATTTCGCTTTTTTCGTTTTGTTGCTTTTTTTACGTCTCGTTTTTTTTTATAAAATTTTCCTTTTTTTCTTGTTTTTTTTTTCCTGTTGTGTTGGAGCGCGCTTTATTTTCTGTTTTGATACCCTTACCTAGCGGGTATTTGATTATCATCAAGTCTTTTGCCACAGCTAGTGTAGTTTTTTTCCCACAAAGTTCTTGCAACTAGATAAAGAGAACGTCTTATGATCGCGATATTGAGCTTGTAATAAGGATATACCTTGTAATTACCATCTAAATACTATCATGGAACAGAGTTTAGAGTTTTTAAAAGTTCCATTGGTATAAAATATATTTAATAACTTTAGTTAAATATATTCTCTATGATCAATATCAAAATAAGTTAAGTAAACTTTTATAAACACGCTTAAGGTGCCTGTTAGAAAATTTTCCTTTGATAAGTTCCTGTTAGAAAAGTTCGTACTAAGGGCAAAGTATTGTCATATGCAGGCACATTGCTGAATGCTGCCAGATGTGAAGTGCATTGTCGGGTGGCAACGCTATTTAACAGTTGCAGCCAACTTGTAATTAAATTTTAGCGCTCCCTCTCTCTCTCTCTCTCTCTCTCTCTCTCTCTCAAAGCTCACATTGTTTTGGCGTATGGTGGCAACTCTATCAAACGAACTATTTGAGGCAGTTGTGCAAAAAATCAGATTGACATTTTGTTAAAATAGAGCTTAACTTATGAATTGCAAGTTAACACATTGGGCAGAGCCCTAACACGCAACGAAGCACATACGTAATGCGGCTGTCAAAATTAGCAGCCGCTTTAACATGTTGTCAAAGTCTTTTAGGCTTCATAAGCTCACTCAAGCTTCTTTTTGCCGAAAGTAAGGCCCAGATTTTGCAAAAATGGGGCTAAACTACAACTAGGCCGCGTTTTGTTAGTGTATTCAAACGGCGACTTGCTTAGGAAAGCTTTTGCGTTCCTTTTTTTTTTGTGTGTGCTTCTTTTTTTTACTGTAAGGCAAGAAACGTCGCGTCGTTGGCTCCACGAGCTTCGAGAGGGGGCGAGGGGCTGGGCGGGTGGGGGAGATAGCTTCGGTAGGGCCGTGACGCAAAAAGGTTGCGAGCGGAAAATGAAAAAAGACATTACAGCAGCAGCAGCAGCAGCAGCGACGCCGACGTCGACTGCGGCAGCGGCAGTAACAAAAAAAAAAATGGAGAAAAAAAATAAAAATAAATAAATAAAAACACAAAAAGCGCCAGAGAACATGGCAAAGCGGAAAAAAGCATAACGACCGTTTCGTTCTTTATTTTTTTTTTTGTTGTATTTTTTTTTATTATTATTATTTTCATTTTCTCTGTCTTTCTCCACTCTTTTGTTGTTGCCCGTTTTTTAAGCTGTAATTTTTTACTTGACGTTTTTTATGGTTTTTTGCGCAATTTTATCCTTTTTTTTTCTTCTTGGCTTTTTTTTTTTAAAATATCGATTTTTATGTCAACTTAAATGAAAGGTACACAGTTTTCCATATAAAAAAGTGTATGGAATTTTATATGTGTGTGCGTGCACACGTGTCTGTGAGTGTGTGTGTTTCTTTGTGTGCCTGAGTATATGCTTCTTTACTATTAATTTTTGTTCTACCTCCCAACCCAACCCCATCCCGTCCCATCCCATCCCACACTCTGTTGCACTATTAAAACATGCAAACGTCAGACAGAAGAAAGCAGCCGATTTCAAAAGCTTTGCGATTTAACAGATAAAAGCGCAGCCTCGAACGCTTTTACACACACATACTTCTTGTGATACATCAAAATTTTCATTGCAAATTTCCATATAGACCTCGTTATTAATCTGGAAGCCGGATAATTTCTATACATGAGTCAGAGAATATGCCAATTCGCGTGACTCATCCTCTTACATCATGATTGATTGTTACTTGATTCGAAATACATCTCATATATATATATATCTATATATACACATTGATCTTTAGTTATTCTTCTAAGTTATTAAAGTTGTTTAAAGTTGCTGCAAAGTTAAGTCCATGATATGCTAAGCTAATATACTCTTACATCATGATTGATAGTTAATTGATCTTAAGAACAGATTGGGTGTATATGTAGATATACACACTGATCGCCATTTATTCAAAGTTTTTTAATGCTGCCAAGTTAAATGTATGTGATATGCATGTAATTTATAGCCATACAGCACAACTGATTGATTATTGATATAGGAATAGTTAAGCATGAACCACTCAAGGGCCAAAGCTACTTCGTACTTAAATAAAGAAAGCGCCATAATCCTGTCGTCTGTAAATTTACCGCTTGAAACTACGTTTAAGAAGATCTTTATGAAAATGCACTTTAAAAGGATTCCACGCTTTTCGCTAGATCCACAACACTTGACGGAAAAATGTCTGTTAAAGATTGTATGTGGGAACAATTAATTTTAGGTTTTAGGCTTAAAGCTCTATAATAAGAATTCTGGAAGTCAAACCAAAGAAAGGAGTAAAATGGGCGGAAAATGGATGAGGCTTTTTTTTTTATCCGATCGAATTCAAACCCACTTTCAAATATAAATATAGTTAAATTTTTCACCAGCGGAAAATGAATGGAAATGAAAACTGGCTAACTATATATATAGTTATACAGTTATATCAGTTGCTATCTGTCAGTACTTTATATTCGAGGATAACTAGTTTCGAATATGATTTTCAGAGAAAATAGCTGTACTTTTTAGCTGAAAACGGAATACGGCGTATAAAGTACGTTAGTATGTATATATTTGCTGTAAACTGTAAAAGTATATAATAGTCCGTACTTATGTGTTTATGTGTGATGTTAAAGCGTACACACACACATACACACACACATTCACACACACACACATATGGAATGTAAAAATCCGTTTTCCCTCTGCCAGCGCAATTTTCTTTCTTTTTCCAGATGCTTTTGTAATTTGTATAATTTTTTAACGTCGTCGTCGTCGTCATTTTTGTTGCTGTTGTTGTTGTTGTTGTTGTCATTTTGTGTGTGTTGACTGGATTTTTTATTATTACTTTTTTTCACATTTTCTTTTTTGTTTGTAACGTTTTTGCTTTTGTTTCTTTATCATACGAAGCAAAAAACTGTAATATAAATTTATGTGCTAACGTCGAGCAGCAGCAAAGGGACATGTGACATGGGCGGGGCAGGGGACTGGGCGAGAGGAAAATGAATACATAAAGAAAATGGTATATATACAATATTTTATACAATTCATATGAATTATATATATATATATTTATATATGTACATAAGATATATAAGTTGGAAGCGTAGTTCAACCCAAATCCACGTCGACTTTAAAAGCCAAACAACTCTCGGGGGAGTTTGGAAACTTTAAAGTAATTTTTATAATGATTTATAAGCGTGTTATACCTTTGGGCGTGCAAATCCTTTTTAAGAGTCCTCCAAGTATGTGAGCTACGAAAAAGTTGCCCAAGTTTTAAGCACATTTGCGGGATTTACACATTTTTGTTTTCGAAAACTAACAAAAACACGTCTCAAATTGTTTTTGCGGCAAAAGCTTCGAAATTGAGTTTTAAGCTGCTGGAAAGGGGGTTGTGTAAAGCGTTGAGAGTAAGTTTCAGTTTAAACGCACGAAAAAAACAAATATGAAAACAAGAAACCACAACTTTTCACCCATTTTCCGCTAGCTATTTCGTTCCCATTTGGGCACAAGCGAATATCCACCGATTTTCCACAAAGCTCGGTGGAATTGGTAATTGATTTGTCTTTAAATTTTAGTAAAATTCGATTTTACACAGTTTATAAGTTGCTGACACATAAAACATAAAACAGAAACAGTTCTCACGAATTGACATACAATATATATGTATGTGCGAAAGTTGGATATCTTTTTTTTTATCAATAAGGTTGAAATTCGATCGAAACAATAACAAATGTCTATCGGTTCCCCTAACTGCGACCATTCATTAGGTCCAACTTTTTCCTTAGATAAATAAACGATTTATTTGCAAGAACAAACAAAAAACACGTGTACAAATTGTGAACTTTCAGCTAATACACAAATTTTGAAATCTATGCTGACAGCAAAAGCGGGAGACATAGGATAGGGTTAGAGCATACATAGATACATAAAGCGACCTATATGATATTGGACTATTACCGAAGTAGATAAGATTCTGCTCGGACGACGGACGAAGGAAGGAAGCAGGAAATAAATATCGAGCCTGGTTCTATATCAAAGATATCTTCCTGAAAAGTTTATTATACATAGTCATACTTTGCTGTGGACCTAATTTTCGACCGATCATCCCCATGGCAGCTATATGATTTAGTGGTCCGATCCGGGCCTAAGCAAAGTTTCAAGACGAGAGTTTTAAGACTGCGAGACGGGCCGATGGACAGACATGGGACTTGGCTATATCAACTCGATCGTTAAGATTGATCGAGAATATATATACTTTAACAGAGCAGAGAGATGTCTTCTTCTATATAAAACCCTCTACAAGCGCATAGAAACTGAATAATATCGCATTCTCCAAACAGTTCTGCTGCTTCTTGTTCTTGTTCTTTCCTAAATAAACAACTGGCAAAAAAAGTGAATAAGCAGTTTCTCAGTTTGATGCGATAAAAAAATAAAAACAGAAGAGGAAGAAGCAGAAGAAATAAGAGTCCAATAAGAAACGCATTTGAAATCAATTCAAAGCAAAAGTCTATGCGTTCCCTTTTTCGTGAATACACACTTCGCAAATTGGAGTTGCCTGTTGTGGCTGTTTTTGTTTTCATTGTTATTATTATTTTTTGTTTATTATTTCTTTTTTTTTTTTTTCTTCATTTATTTATTTATGTTTTGCCAATTCATATTGTTAATAGTATATGCGCAGCAAATGAAGGCAGCGATGGGGGCAAAAGAAAAAAACAGAAATCCCTAAACTCAGCAGATTGCATTGCACGCAGTTCCAAAAGTTCTGCCTCGTTCAGTTTGTGTGTGTGTTTTTTTTGGGCTCTCGGAATGCAAAAAAAAGGGTAAATAAAAAATAAATAAATAACAACAGAACAGCAGAAATGTGTGTGTGTGTGTGTGTGGAGGCAGTCAAGAGCTGCCTAGGCCAAGGAACTGCGCACGCAGGCGCAGATAGCCAAAGAGTTCGAGTCCAAATTGAAGTCCAAGATCAAGTCTAGCTGGCAACAACAACAACAAGAAGAAGAAGTGGAGGAGGAAGAGGAAGCACTGCGAGTGGAGGCCAAGTGCAATAACACGTACTCACTACCGATTAGAGATGAGCGCGTGTCGCCTCGTGCCTCGGCTCGTGCGTGCTCTGAAAGCACAAAAAGCTCCGTAAAAAGCTCGCAAAATGCAGCAAAGCTTTATTTTTAGCATACAAAAGAAAACGTTCAATCTGGTAAGCTGTATTATGCACTTAAAACAAAAAAGAGTAGCCCGTTCTTAAAGCCTAATGAAATTTGATAGAAAAAGCTTTTGTGTGAGTAGCTTATAAAAAAATATTTCGAAAAATACATAAAGAGAAACTCTATATCTTCTATTCGCTTCAAAAGATATAGTTTGTTCAAATAATATGAAATTTCTTTTTAGCATACATAATATTTTTACACATTTTAAAATGAAAAGCTAACTACGTGATATAATGGGGCAGTTCAGTCAACAAATCTTTTTCTGATCAATAATATATATGCATATACTTATATAATTTATTTGATCCAGATCCTGATCTGGAGTATATACATTTATAGGGATTCGTTTGAGCTCAAAATTGATACGTTCTGTCCCAAAATCTGGACTAATATCCACTCAACGCGTCATCCTGATCTGGAATATTTATATATATACGATATTCCAGCCACTTTTGTTAATGCTAAACAGCTAGATTCTTGCGCATCTCTAAGGCCAGCCAAGGCTGCATCTCTGTGCATCTGTGTATCTGCTGTAGAAGCCGCAGATGGGGCAGAGAGGCGGAGAGACTGAGTGGCAGATACGCATGCCACCTTTTGCTGCAGCGACTTTAAGCAACATCATAAAATGTTTCCAAAACAACAACAACAACAACAACAACAATAACAACTACTACAGCAACAACAACAACAACAGCAACAAAAGGCAGCAGCAAAAGAATAAAAACCTGGAGCTCAAGCAACAACTTGCGACTTTACGATGCTCTACAACTATTGTTGTTGTTGTTGATGTTGTTGTTGTTGTTGTTGTTGTTCTCCAAGTCCAAGTGCATTCGCCTTCCGCTTTTGCTGTCGTTTTTTATATTTTTTCTACATTTTTTTTATTTATTTATCTTTTTTTTTTTTAGTTTTTTTGCCAGAGTCTTTGGGCTGCTGTGTTGACTAATGCAGCTTCCACGAGCAGAACGTTTGTTGCTGTTGTTGTTGTTGTTGTTGCTTTGCTGACACAAAATCTAATAATTTCCAGACACACCAGCAATAACAACAACAACAACAACAACAACGGCAACACAAAGTCCGCGCAGCGTCCAGTTTGGCGCACACACAGATGCAGATACAGATACAAAAGTATCTACGGCTAGCCTCGATGTAATCTTAGGTGCCTGAGCCTGGCCAAAGCCGCTGTCGCAGGGCCAGGGCACCACCATAAATAGAGTCCTAGTCGAAGAACCAGATTTCGTTAAAGCACGCTGGAAACAAAGTCAACTGAATGCAATGAATAAAGTAATACGAGGCCACAGATAAATAGTTAATCCAATCTAATTTGAAGCAAACCTTAAGGTTTCTGTAAAATCTGAATAAATTGGTATATCGATATTCGAAGCGATAGCACGCAATCGAATTCGCGATATCTTTCACATATCAAATATGCAATCGATAAATTTTATTTCTCGCAGAAAGCTTTTAGAGAGAGAGAGAGAGTGACCCGAGATTGAAATCGATAACATCCAATCGACTCCTCGATATTTCCGAAACATGAAATTGATTATCGATATATATGCTTTTGTTGTGATAAGTAAGAAAGAGAGGGAGATAGTCGGGAGAGTTGTGGCTTAAGAATTGCATCGAATATATATCATATGCAAAGATTATTCAAGCAATCATAAATTGGCATTTATCTAACCTATGTAAGGTAGTTGCCTATTTAGGGTATAGATCAAATATAGCCCACATTATGTTTATGAAAATATAGACGGCTTGCAATATTTTCAGCACCATGGGCAATACTCATTTAAGGGCTTTCAGGCCACGAAAAGTTAATGCAATTTGAGAAAATACAAACCCAACCAAAGAAATCCATTAAGGAACATTCATAAATTTACATTTGAATGAATGTAAGAATCTCTAGCAAGAATCACGGTCTCGGACTTTCAGCAATACAATAGCACTGTTAAGACTCAGTTTCTGGATACCAAAAGAAACGAATGGCAGGAAAAACCCCAGTTTGTGGCCAAAAAGTGCACTCGCTCCAATCTCAGCTGTGGAGCGAAGTTCTTAAATTGCTCGAAAAACATTGCCAGTTGGGTTTGTCTATAGTTTGTTGTTGTTTTTCATTTTTTTTTTTTTTTTATCTTCTATATTTTTTTCTTCTTTCTTTTACATAGGTAACACTTGCAGCGAACTCAAGAAAAGAGCAAGAAAAACGTGTAACGTAGCGAGAAAATGAAAAGCTGCTGCACAGAGGGGGCAAAACTCGAGGGGGAAGTAGGTGCTGATGCAGGTGGCAGCTAGTAGGCTCTTTGCCCATTTTTTGTGGAGGAACGGAGGAGGGTGACAGAGAGGGAGAGAGGGGGGCAATGAAAAGCGAAAGAGACGCTCGCCAAATACAAATAGGAAAAACTCGCTTGGTTCTGCCACAGCTTCTGCTGCTGCTGCTGCTGCTGAGGCTTAGCAGCAATCTTTATGTGGTCTCCGACTTCGGGATACAACGCGCACATTCATCAAGAAAACTGTCATCGTTTTTTGCCCATCTCAGTGTATCTCTGTATCTGTGTATCTGTGTCTGTGTGTTTGTATCTTGTATCTGTAAGTACGTTAGCCTCGGCCACAGATTCTAACTCATATGCGCAGAGGTTTCTCCAAGTTTATTCTGCTATATTATTGTTTTTTTTTTTTGTTTTTTGTGTAACTGCCAAGACGCCCCCTGGCAAATGCCGCCCCTCACGTGCCCCCCGTTTGCCGCACTCTAGCATTTATTGTGTGTTTGTTTATGTCAATGTTTCGGCTTTTTTGTTGAGTTCGATTTTTTTCTGTGCTCTTCTCTTATTTATCATATTTTTTGCGTCTAATATACACTTAATATTATTTGTACACATATCTATCTGAAACTGGCCGAGAGAGGCGCAAAAAGCGCCAACATAATATAACATAGCCAGCTGGAGGGCGACCGCAGAACCGTCTAAAGCCAAAAAAAAAAAAAAAAAAAGAACCCTGATAAAAAAAATAAATATATAAACAAAAACTATATGCATGCTGACAAGGCAGGGACTGCAAAGTTCGCTCTGGAGGTGAACAGGCATAGTTACTCTGCCAGTTTTTTCTACGCTGTCTGTTTCTTTAAGGTTTTTGTTCTCTTCGAGTTTTGATGTTTTTAGCCAGGTTTTTTTGCCCCAGACTCGATCTTAACTCTCCGCAGTGCTTTGTTTATTTCAGCGCATACGTCAAAACAAAGAAGGAATACCCTGTACAGAAGGAATACCCCCTACAATTCTCTATGCCTTTTGGCGTTGCCACCTGGTCAAAGGTGTTTTGAATTTTGTCCCCAGACCTGATCGTAGCTCTCCACAGTGAATTATTAATAATATACTTTGCCAACATAGAGTTTTCTATACCTTTTAGTGTTGCCAACTGGTCAAAGGTGGAGACCTGATATGAGCTCTCCGGAACGCTATGTTTATTTCACACGGCTTTTGGCGTTGCCACCTAGTCGAATGTCACATTTATCGATCTTCTTTCCCGACCTATCGATAAGCTGCTGTTGCTGGCAAATTCCACATTCCTGCGATAACAATCGATAACTGTCTCAGCCAAAATTCGTTTTCACATAATGCGCAATTCTGAAACTTTTGTTTAAATTACCAAAAGCCAACTAAGCAAAAAGAAATAAAATAAACAAATTAAAAAAAAAAAAAAAAAAAAGTAAAACTAAGCAAGGCATCAAATCAAGAGCAAAGCCACAAGAAAAAAAAAAAAAAAAAAACATAAAAATAAAATATAAAAAACGCAACCAAATTAGTGGACAGCAAAGAGACAAAAACAAAAACCAAGTAGAAGAAGAAGCTGTACAAAAAAGAACCCAATAAAAAAGCCCCAGTTGTTGATGATGATGGCCACGCTGTGTTCAAACTGAGAATTTTGCAATTACCCGCGTCTCCTTGAAATTGACTTTTTTTTGTATCACTTTTTCTTAACATTTTTTTGCGACTACTTTGTAATTTATTGCATATTTGTTCAGAAAAAAGAGAGAAAAAAAATTATGAAAACAAAAAAGACAAAAAAAAAAACAAAGAAGGAAATGTTCAATTTTAACCTAACTTCTGCTTATCGCACATACGCACCGCAAACCAGCCCAGCCCCAATTTTACACTGTTAAACAAAAAAAAAAATATAGCACACACACGCACAAGAAATTGAATATTGAATTGTGTTTCACACTGTCAACCGATTCATCTGGCGATTCAAGTGATTTATTCCTTAGGTAATGTGCAGCTCAGTGCATGCACACACACACACACACACACACACACACATGTAGTTACCTCTCGCACTCTCACTCTCTCTCGCCTTCTCTACTTTCTTATGTGTTACATATGTGTATATATATAACTGACAAAAATATAGCAACAAAAAGCTTGCCCCCCTTTCGTCCCACGCACTCAAACAACAAAACAATAAAATGTAGGCAAAACCTTTGCAAGCAGACCGACTATGATATATCCTATAAAATCCAGTTAAGCATAGCAATATATCATATCGATCATATATAGCATATCTAATCGCAATATATGCCATTGCGATCATATCAATAATATATATGGCTATCAGATATGTATTGCACATGATCGAATATATAATATGATAATATATATAACTATGTATATATAGTTTTTGCCTACACAATCATTCCAATCAAGTGAAAAGGTAAACACTCGCTAGCAAAAGATTGCATTCATTTGAACCATATGTTGCCTAGCGTCTCTACAAGTTGCATATACCCTACCGTGCGAGCGTATAGGGTATGCAGATAACAAGCAGCGAGCTCAACTCTGGCTCTGGCCACTTGTTATTTTGTTCAGTGCAAAGTATAAATGAAGTTTTTGCCGTTGTTCCCTTTTTTTTTTTTGCGTCTTCCCCCCAATTGCATGCCGTGATGTAAAGTTCAGTTTCAGTTTCGCTTTTTTTTCTTCGTATTTTATTTTCATTTTTTTCATTTCCTTTTTGTTTTTTTTTTTTTTTTTTCTTCTTCTGTTTTTGTGCTCATAGTTTTCTGGACGCGCCAAAAAGGCAAAAACCGAGCAACAGTAAAACGAAAATTTTTATATATATATATATATTTTTTTTTTGCTTCCTTTTTTTTGCCTTGATGCAACGACGTTGGGACAATGCCGGTCAGGGGTAGGGTAGGGTGTGAAAAGAAGCGGAGAAGTGGGCTTGAACGGGAGGAGGAGCCCCCTTCCTGCCCTGGCATAAGAGGCAAAGGACTAAGAGCGTATATGTATAGGTATATAAAGCTGCAATAAGCGCACGGTCAGGGCAGGGGCGAGCGGGGGCGGGATAAATAAATTAAATGCTTTTTGCTCGACTTTATATTTTGCTCGACTTTATATTTTGGCTTGTTTTCATTTTTTCTTTACCAACTTTATATAAAGCATATACATACATATAGATATATACTTTTTTTCATTTTGGTTTTATCGAGCAATTGCCATTTCATTGCGGATATATTTTTATGGATACATAATCCTATGTACATACCTTTATATATATATATATATAATTAAATCAAGTTGGGTTTAGAAGAATTTACTTATCTTATTGGATTATAGCCTTAAACAGTTTTGAACCAGTTTGGAACTTTGTTTCAATCAAATTTTAACTTGAAACAATGCGATTTGAACCAGCTGAGCGTCTGATTTGCATCAGTTCCAAGCTCAGCTTGAACTAGTTCCGAATTCGTGTCTGTTTTGAATCAGTTCGAAGCTAGACTTGAACTAGTTCCCAGTTTGTTTATGTTTTTAAAACATTATTGAACAAGTTTTGAACCAGTTACGGTCCGAGTATTCAAAAACTTTAGGACAAGCTTTTTAAAAATATCGAAATTAGAATTCAAATTGTTTTGAACCAGTTTAGATGCCGTTTTAAGGCACTTGCTAGCGGGTTTTTCGTCAGGCTTAAGCCGGAACCAAGAATCAGCTGCGAACCTGATTCGAATCAGATTTGAGTTTAGCCCAACCTATTTTGCAGTCGGGCTAAACACTTGCTTGAATCAGTTTAAAAAAAGGTATGCAAATCAGTTAAAAACTATTTTTAAACAATTTTTCCTAGCATTAACCAGTTCTAAATCGAACTTTCCAACCGTCGGAAGCAGATTGAAAGCAACAAAAAAAAAAAAGAACAACCACAAAATATAAAAACTATTTGGATTAAAAAAGCGAACTACTTTAGGGGGCTTTGCGGTGGTCTAAAGAATTTAGCTATTGTTTCAATATAAAAAAAATGTAAGAAATAAAAATATTTGTAAAACCACAACAATTCGAAAGATACGAACAAATTTATTGTTTCAAAATAATATGTAAAATCAAATGGGTAATAAATCAAATTGAATCAAATAATGCAACGCAACGTAAATGCATTTATAAAAAAAAATCAGAGAGAGAGAAAAAAAATCAAAAATTCCCGCAAATTACACACATTCTTGTACGTATGTCGTGGGCGGGGGCGGTGTGAGGTCGTGGGCGTGTCCGGGGCGGGCGTCAAATAGAACATATTGGGCCAATGCAAATATGTATAAAATATAAATTAAAAAAATAAAAATTGAAACGTAGAAAACAAGGCAAATATATAAAAAAAATATATATATATATTTACAAAAACCAATAAAAACTTTTGCCCGTTTTTAATTGTGACAAAGGGTGACTGACAAATACCCTATAAAGAGCCGGCAAGGAAGCATAGCCGAACTAAATGCGATTAGGCAAAAGAAGTTCCCATAAGCCCGATCTGGTAGCTCCAAGTCATATAGTTCCCGAGTTCCAGGGGTCGCATCGCATCGGGTAGCTTTCAGGCTTTAGAGGGTATTACATATCTGAAACGCACACAAATTGTGGAACTAGTCTGTCATGCCTTTTGTATGCCAGCCGTTTAAGTACAGGGTATAAACAGTCACCAACCACAAACCTTTCTGTGATTCATAACTTGGCATCACATTCGTTTATAATTCAATTTTTTTTTTTGCTTACTTTTTTCCTACTTTTGTTGGTTTTTCTTAAATTGAGCTTTGTGTAGATATGTATATATAATATTTTATGCAATTTGCAGTTAAACTATTTCATTTATGTGAATACAGAAATATTTGTCCAATTTATGTTGTTTTTTTTTTACATATATATATATATAGATAGAGAATCTTTGGTCTCGCCTCTCGATTGGAGGAAGAGCCGAAACGCTCGCTTCACTTTTTTTTTTTTGAGCGCAGGCGAAGACGAAGGCAGAAGGGGGCGGGGAGATGTACGAGGTTCAGAGAAGTTAGATATCCGGAACGTATCGCAAATGTGTTTTTTTTTTCTCTTTAGTTTTCGTTTGCTTTCTATTCGATTCTCATTGTTTGGCTCGCTTTTATTCAACGGAAATACATAGTTTTAATCTATGAAGGCGCACAGACTTTGATTTTAGCTTTTGCTCCATTATTTTTCTTTCATTCTTTCTAGCTAGCTGCTGCTTCTTTTCCATTTTTTTTTTTTGCTCTTTCTTTTAAATTGTATTTGTTAGCTTTTTGCGCGCTTTTATACCCTGCAGCGGTGGCAGGTGTGTGGAGTTTAAGTTTTAGACAGACGTTTCTTTGGGGATTATAACATCTATATTATCGGATCGCCTTGAATTGTTGGTATTGAATTATATAGCAGTATTTATGTAGTTACAGGGTGACA
Source organism: Drosophila virilis (assembly GCF_030788295.1). NCBI lineage: Eukaryota > Metazoa > Arthropoda > Insecta > Diptera > Drosophilidae > Drosophila > Drosophila virilis. The sequence goes on from NC_091543.1 coordinate 13,527,416, forward strand.
GGGTACTAGTCAGTCAGTCAAACACTTAAGCTAGATTAAGGGTTACAGGATATTTGTCAGTGAGTCAAACACTTGGGCTAGGCAACAGGACTACAGGGTATTAGTCAGTCAGTCAAACAGTTAGTCTGCATTCACGAGTTCTTTTGTCTGAAATTATCAGCAAAATTTGCCTAACGTGTTTATTTTTGTAGTTTTTTACTGTGTTTTTTATTTTTGCTAGGGTATACACAGATACTATAAACACAAATATATAAGATATCTTCCTGCAATATAGTATATACAGCTATAGTCATATATATATGTACGATTTGTGTGTGTTTGGTTTGCTGTTCTTTGCTTTTTTTTTTGTGCCCCTTTTGTCCCCCTTTTGGACCCCCGCTCGATTTTGTTGTCTCTGCTTACAAATTTGGAATTATAAATAAGTGCTGATATCAGAGCAGGGGCCAGAGTTGGAGGAAAATAAGAATAAAAATATAGAAAAATAATAAAGTAATTAAATAAAAACAAGTAAGAGGTTCTAGTCGGGAGCTCCCGACTAAGGGATACCCTTCCAACATCAAATGCACCAAGATTGCTCAAAAAACAGGATTTCGATATAGATTTTTATCGATTACTTGGAAACGGAGTAAGTTATCGATTATCGGAAACAAACTCGATCTGCGCAGGCACTGGGAGGACCTACAGCTAAAGCTAGCTCTTATAGGTCCTGAGATCGCTGAGTTCATACTCACGGACGGACGGACGGACGGAGGGACGGACAGACGGATCGACTTGGCTATTGAGGCTGATCAAGAATATATATACCTGATGGGGTCGGAGATGCTTTCTTCTGCCTGTTACATACGTTCGCACAAATACAATATACCCTATTGCAGGGTATAAAAACAACGACTGATACGCACACAAACTGCGCCGAAAACCCCATGAATAGAAGAAGAAGAAGAACAACAACAACAGCAGCAACAAAAACAAGCCAGAGTTCGGGGAATCTACTCAAAAGTTTTTTCTTATTTGTTTATATAAATTATTTTTTTTTTTCGTATTTTTGTTGTTGTTTTTCTTTTTTGTTTTTGTTTTTCGTTTATTTTGCGAAAACTTGTAGAATTGGCCCGCTCACATTACTGGGTATCATAAAATTGTTGAGTCAAATATGAAACCCAAGATTGCGATTGCCTCTAAATTGATGTACTCCAAATATAAACAAATGCAATGAAATAAACAAATATTATTTACAAGCCAAACAGAATTACGTTAAATTTGCGTAATACCCAGCAACAAGATAAATCAATAAAAAATAAAATATAAAAATAAATTTTGTAGAGCGCACAACGAAATGCAAATACCCTTGTGCAGTTTCAATTTAACCACTTATAAAAAAAACTAATCAATTAACCGACTCTTATGTTTTATAGAGTTTCACTGTTAACAGAACTTTTCATATAAGTAAATGTTAGAAGCATGATCAAATTCGTAAAGGCCAAGTTTGGTTAGGGTAATAATATCACCCAGAAGGCGAATAAAAATATATTAACTCGACTTCTGATACTGATCAAGAATATATGCACATATATACTCTATGGGATCGAAGATGTTTCCTGCTTGATGACAAAGTTCTAATATCCAACGCAAGGGTATCGAAAGCGTAATTTGCAGAAGAATTTGTTGGGCTTTTGTGAGTGTCTCGCAATAAATAAGAATTAGCAAATTTACAAAAATACGTGAATATACATACATACATATTCAATTATTTATTTCAAGCTACGAATTTCGCTCGAGCACTTTTGTGGCCTCCTTCAAGCCAAAAGCAAAATTGTCTTAAGTTTGAACAAATTTAGCGGCAACAACAACAACAACAACAAGAATAACAGAGTCTAGTCCATGGTTATGGCAATTGTTGTTATTGCGCTGCCTGCCTCTCTCTCTTTCTCTCGCTCTCTCTTGCACACACTCTCTCCAATGACGCCGTTGTTGTTATTTGAGCTTTGGATGAACTTGAAATTTGGAGAGTTAACAGCACATGTAATTGAAATGTGTGCGAATGTGTGAGTGGAGCGCGCGCGTCGCTGTCGCGCTAAGCGCACACAAGCTCACATACACACACACACACACACACACACACACACAGGCGCACACGGAATTGCGTTGCTGCTGCGTCAATGCGGACACTGGGACGCCGCGCATACGAATGCCGTTATGAAAACAAAAAAAACTAATAAAGCAGCGGACAAAAACAAACAGGCAACTGACAACGGCAGCGACGTTGGCAGCGCCGCTTCGACAATTTGCAATTTTAATTTTGCCTGCTTTTTTTGTTTACTGTTGCCTTCCACTGTATTTGTCTGATTAAAGTTAAAGTTGTAAAATATAAAGATAGAAAAAAAAAGATGGCAAACAAAAAAGTCAATTGCAAATTGGTTGGCTCATTTTGCGGGCTTTTTTTTTTATTTATTTTTTTTTTGAGCGCGCGCGGAAAAGGCGGAAATTGCCGCAGAAAGCAAAACGCCAGAAAGCGAGATAACTCAAAAGCAACAATCAAAATAAAAGCCTAGCAAAAAAAAAATTAATTACCAAAACGAACAAAACACAATTTTTAATCTGCTTCCTTTTGTGCTGTTGTTCGTGCACGTATTTCAGTTTTTTGTCCTCTTTTTTTTTTTTTGATTTGTACTTTAAATATAATTTTTAGTTTTTTTTTGTTTATTAATTAAATATTTTTTTAAGCTCAGCGAATTTTTTGCCGCTTCCTGCGCAAAAAAAAACAAAAAAAAAGGGCGGCAATTTGTTTTTCATGAGAGAAGCACACACAAACACACACACACACACACATGCTTGTTTATTTGCGAATTATTATTTCAATTTGAATTTGAACAAAAACAACTGCTTCGCGCAGCTGGCAAAGTCAACAAACCCGGAAACCTGCCCAGCGAGAACAGCGTCATTTTATCGTAATACTTTATTTTCGACTTGCAAAAAAATAAAACACACACACAAAAAAAAAAACAAAACAAAACAAATAATTGTGTAAAAAAGCCAGCGAAATGGCAATTATGGCATACGTGCAACAATAATAAATATTTAATAAAAACAAAACAACAAAAAGCAACAACCGCAAGCAAAACTTTTTTTTTCTTTTGGCTAAAAATAACATTTCCACTTTCCTGCTTTTGTTGTTGTTGTTGCTGCTGTTGATTTCGCTTTGCTTTTTAGCAAAACAACAAATAAATCATAATTTTGTTTTTGTTGAGTTTCTCACCTTTCTTTATGGCTTTTCGCGGTATTGTGATTGTTTTTTATGTTTTGTTTTTAACTGCTTCTATTTAAAAAAAAAAACGCACACGCAGTTCTTTGGCAGATTCATTAATACATTTTGTGGCAAACACTTTTTGTTGTGGCAAAAAATCAAAAAAAAAATGCATATAAAATTGCAATAGGAAAAAAATATGCAGCGCGCGCTTTTTTCATTGAAGGTAACGGTTAATGACGTATCTTCTTTGCGCTCGTCTCTTCTGCGTTTTCAGTGCCGAGAGCAGACCCAACCGACCGGCTTAACAGTTCAAAATCAACTGAGCAGTGTTGACAGCACCAGCGACGTGCTAGCCAGCTAATTGGAGTGCTGCACAACACTCCATACGCAACTTATCGATGAGACAAGTTCGATAACGCTGATAATCAAATCGAACCAGTGCTGTTATGTTTTTAATGTCACACAGTCTGCTCACATGTGTAGCTAACAGTTTCTTTTGAGTTTTTTAAAATGAGCTACAAATTAATGTAAGCTATCGATAAGAAAATATTTGCAAACAGCTGATCTGTTGAACGGCGGCACAGCCAATGCTGTTTAATGGCAAGCGGCAAGTAAACAACAAATTTGTCAGCCATCGAAATCTGCTGCTTATCACACAAAAATAAATACAACAACAAAAACAAACAACCACAATCCAAATGCAGGTCAGAGGTTATCAACAGCAACAGGCAAGTGCTAGAGACGGCCGTGCTTTTTCGTTTGCTAGTACAGATCCAGACGCCGGACGCTGCATTCGAAGATATACGCCCAGAATTGCCATCAACATATGTTAACCAATAACATGCTACATTTACGATCATCGGCCGCCCGTCTCCCCGCAAAGGCAATGCCAGTTATGACAGCGGCCGTCAGAACATTTAACAGCAGCAATCAGCATGATCAACGGCCTGCCAACTTGATCGTAACTCGACTGGCATCGAAAATCACGCCGCAAATTTCGTCGGCTGCGATCAGAAACTATTCAAACTCGGTTGCGGTAAGTGTGCTTGTGTGCGTGCTTGAGATATATGTATATATAAGTGTGCAAATTGTTAACAACTATAGAATCGATCAATTAAAGCGGATCAATAATTGCATACTGTCAACTGTAAATTCGCTGTTTTCTGTGAAAAATACGTGCCTTCTCTTTCGCACACGGCACTGCGTGCAGTTGAACAGTTAAAGAATGGTTGGCGGACACGTTTTTATACCCTTTAGCAATGAGGGTATACGAATTTTGTTACAAATAGTGTAACGCCTGGCAGGTAACAACTCGAGTCACATAAAACCCATATGTTTACTTGATCTCAGTGTGATCAGCCGTGTCCAAATAGTGTGACCAAACTCTACACTTACCACTAGACAATATACCTTGAAGTTTTTGCAGAAGGGTATCTAATCTTGTGCTTTGTGCGAGCTGGTCTTGAGTGTGCGCTTGGCTTCGTGTTCTATCAATTTAAATGCCTACACAAAAGTTCTGATCCCTTGTTTGTTTAAAGTATCAAATTTTTGCAGCTAACAACAGGCTGCAGCTACGCCAACTGGGCCCGCCCCATTGATTTGCCAATGACGTCTGGCATTTAGTTCATAAAAATGTTATTTCATTTCGCTCGTGTGCATTAAGAAATTGTTCCATGAAAAACACATCACATGTGTTCCTTTCTGTTTCGATTAAGATATATGCACCATTAGCTAGCTGATTGAATATCCGTCTGTTTGCCCAACTTGCTGATCTCGAGTCTCAGTTACGATAATTGCCCGAAATTCGGTACAGTTGCTACTCTCTGGCTTTGATCGTTTTACGATATAGCTGTAATTGTAGATATTTGAATCGAATATAGTAATTATGAAGTTTTCCAACACTGTTCTAAACTTACAAAAAAAACTTCAAATTCCCCTTAATATACTTTATTTATTTTATTTTTTGAATATTTTTGGCGAAAAACTTGAACTAAAACATTTCTGGCCTCAAGTTAACTTTTCATCTTTCGTAAACTTGGCTTTGTTTATTTAAAAGATTTTCATTTTCAGAGATTTCTTTGAATAACTCTTGTTCTTCATCATGCTCCCATTTTCTTCAAATCTTGGATAACATAATTTTCATAAATCAGTTTGAGATAGATTATGTTTTTGGAGTGACTTACTGGAAAAGTACGAAAATAAATTTGTAAGTTCTTGAATCTCTGGTCGAGTAGCTTCTGGCCCGATAAGGAGCTGACATTTCGGACGACCGCAGCGCTGTGTTAGCCCCCAGCGTATGCCTTCTTATCGTTCCATCGTTTCACCAAATTTGAACTCTCGTGACACTTGGTCGGGCGATAGGCGGCATTACCCAAATAGCTGCAGCCCAACGGGGGGTCCGAGCAAAAATGGTACGCTGTGCATGGGGCGCTGCGTACCTGCCTTCGAACGATCGTTTGACTGCACACGCCAAGAAAACCAGGCAATAAATGAATATATATATATATATATATATATGTAGTTAAAACTTGGCACACTAATCTTATCAGCCAGAAATCGGGAGGAAGTTCTGACCAAAAGCGGGCATATTGGCTACTGTCTGAGAGCCAGAACAACCAGATATCGCTCAAGAGCTGCTGCTCTGTAGATCGCGATCCGCCCAGGCAACGCCTCAACGTGCATAAATCGATATTTGCCAAGGTCACGCCCTGTGATTGTCTACGATCTGTGGTAACACAACAGTCTCCGGGCGGCGTCTTATCGGCAAAAAATAACTATATATATATAGAATAAATTATAAAAAAATATCATTTTCAATGTTTTTTGAACCCATTGAACCCACATCGACTGGCAAAATATGCAAACATAAATATTTGTGTCGATCAATAAACAGCATGCAATCGCTGCGACTGCGATTCATTGCAACGCCGATCGTTGCCCCGATCGCAACAGCTCTTTAGAGTATTACGTTACCATAATTGTGAATCACACATTCGATACACTCCACAGAAGATGGCAGATCAGAAAATGTTGCAGGCCACGCTGAAGCAGAGCGATCCGGAGCTGGCCGATATCATTATAAAGGAGAAGGAGCGTCAGCGCGAGGGACTCGAGATGATTGCCAGCGAGAACTTCACCTCGCTGGCCGTCCTGGAGAGTCTGGGCTCCTGTCTGACCAACAAATATTCAGAGGGCTATCCAGGCAAGCGGTAAGTCTACAAGGCACATCGATCATTGATTTCAGTGTCTGAAATTGGAATTCAGTTTGTAATTCAAGCAAAAAAAAAAACACCTCATCAAAATTCACTTTGCATTCGAGCTTTTACTTTAACTTTGAAAGTACCTCGTTATAGCTAAAAGTTAAATAATCCAAAACGGCGAAAGCTTGCCTTTAGTTACATTAAGAAGCTTTTTATCATTTAACGTACTTTATTGCGTATAGGTAGAGCTCTGTAGATATGCTTTGATTCATTTAATAATTAAATAATGATTGCAGATTGTTTGACAGCTTTGACAGCTACTTCAAGGCCTTATTGTGGCTTAACATTTGATATAGCTTAAAGTTTGCGTTTAAACGAGCTGAAGCTTTCAGAGCTCGCATTAAACAAGGAAAGTTACGTTTACGCTATGCGGTTGCGCTTTAAGGAGCTTTCAAAACTTACTTCAAACTAGAAAAGTTCATTCCTTCGCTAAATTCAGCATGCCAAAGAGCTTAAAATGAGATAAGTCATACAAAAAGTTATGGTCAAGCTTTAATGAGCTTTCAAAACGTGGCTTCCTAAGCCATACAATTAATCCTGACAAAGCTTTTTGAAGCTCTTAACTGCTGCGTGTAAAAGTTTCGAATGCTTTCACCTTATTGAAAAAAACGAACTAAATATGACAGCTTTTAAAGCTTCTTCACACAAAAGAAAGCTTCAATTGAGCGACTTGGCGCCACTTTTTGTCAAAAAAAAGACCTTGACAAGAGCTAGGAATGCATTTGAAGCTTACTTTGGTTGAGATGAGCTTTTGGTGAACTTCTGCTAATATTACCTTCCTTTATTTGACAGCTACTATGGTGGCAATCAATTTATTGATCAGATTGAATGCCTGGCTCAGACACGCGGCCTTCATCTGTTCAATCTGGATGCCAGCGAATGGGGCGTCAATGTTCAGCCCTATTCCGGCTCGCCGGCCAATCTGGCCGCGTACACGGGCGTGCTGCGTCCACACGATCGTATTATGGGCCTGGATCTGCCCGATGGTGGACATTTGACGCACGGCTTCTTTACGCCAAACAAGAAAATCTCGGCTACATCCATCTTCTTTGAGAGCATGCCCTATAAGGTGAATCCCGAAACGGGCATCATCGACTATGAAAAACTGGCAGAGGCGGCCAGAAATTTCCGTCCGCAGATTATCATTGCGGGCATCTCGTGCTATTCGCGCCTGCTGGACTATGCACGCTTCCGCAAGATCTGTGACGAGGTCGGCGCATATCTGATGGCCGACATGGCGCACGTGGCTGGACTCGTGGCCGCCGAGCAGATACCCTCACCATTTGAGTACGCCGACATTGTGACGACCACGACGCACAAGACGCTGCGCGGTCCGCGAGCCGGCGTCATCTTCTTCCGCAAGGGTGTGCGCAGCACAAAACCAAACGGCGAGAAGGTTATGTACGATCTAGAGGAGCGCATCAATCAGGCGGTGTTCCCGGCGCTGCAGGGTGGGCCGCATAATAATGCCATTGCCGGCATTGCCACGGCCTTTAAGCAGGCCAAATCGCCGGAATTCAAGGGCTACCAGACGCAGGTCATCAAGAATGCCAAGGCGCTGTGCAAGGGCCTCATCGATCTGGGCTATACGGTGGCCACCGGCGGCACCGATGTTCATCTCGTGCTGGTCGATGTGCGCAAAACCGGCCTAACCGGCGCCAAGGCTGAGCTGGTGCTCGAGGAGGTGGGCATAGCCTGCAACAAGAACACGGTGCCCGGCGATAAGTCCGCCCTGAATCCGTCCGGCATACGCCTGGGCACGCCAGCGCTAACCACGCGCGGTCTACTCGAAAAGGACATGGAACAGGTGGTCGCCTTCATCGATGCGGCGCTCAAAATTGGCGCCGACGCTGTCAAAGCGGCGGGCGGCCCCAAATTGGTTGACTATACGAAGACCCTAAACGAGAATCCGGCCATCAAGCAGCAGCTGTCGGAGCTTCACGAATGCGTTAAGAAGTTCAGCGTCACGTTCCCGCTGCCCGGACAAGAGTGTCTCTAGAGATCTAGCTTGCATTTTGTCCACTCGAAAAATTGTTTCCAAATTCCTAGTGCATCTACAGTCCAATATTTGCCTGCATAGATGTATCAAAAAAAAAAAAAACACGTATATAATTTAGTAAAGCTAATAAAATCTGAAGAAAAAAAATATTTGAAAACTTTGTAAACAGCTTGCGTTTTACTTTAACGATGTTTGCCAAAAACCTTTTTTTCATTTAATTTTCCTTCAAGAACAAATATGGCTTGATATTCGAAAAGCACAAGAATTCGAAAATTTCTCGAAAATTGAAATAAGTTGAACTGAAAATCTCGAGAAGAGTCGGATTATTTGTTGCCAAACAACAAATTAAGCTGTTCTATAAAAATATGCTAAAGAATTACATATATATATAAATTGTAATTTTTATACATCAAATGTTGGAGATATACATATATTAAGTGGAATTATTAAACACATAGAAAGCGAACATAGTCTAAGCTTATAATATTTAAATAAATTAACATTTAGCACACTTTCAAAACATATTTGCCTAAGATTTATTTATAAGAATTGCAATACTTGTTTGGCATTGATTTATTTGAAAGTAAAAGCATTTTCGAATTAAAGAATTTCAAAATATGATTTTTTCAAAAACGAATTTTGAATTTTAGAGTTTCGAACTAACTTTGCTGGGCTTTATTTGAAAGCAAAAGGATTTTGAATTAATTTTTTTGTACACAAATTTAATTTGGTTTCGAAAAGATGTTCACGAGCTGAAAGCCTGCTCGGATATGAAGTTCGCAATAGAAGTAAGATTGTTCCTTTATGCAGCTCTCTTTTCTCTGTTTTCGAATTCCTTTAACGTATTTATAATATTTACTTAATTTAAACAAGAAACTGAATCCGAACGGAGTTCGATTCGAAACGGAATAAACGACAGATTTACGAAACGTTCGGATTTGATTCGCATATATATGAAACAAGTGAAATCAGAAACAAGTTAAGAATTTGTACACATTCCAAACGCTTAGCTTAAGTTGACATTTACAATAGTTTAGCTTAGTTTAGCTTAGCTTAGCTTAATTAAGTTTACAAAATATATACACACACATATATATATATATATATATATATTTAAATTAGGAAATATGTCTCACTTTCTCTCTCTTGCCCGCTGCCGGCGCCGAAAACGCGGCCTAGTTGAGTTGATGATCCGCGAAATCGATTTTGGTCAGCTCCTTGCTCAAGCGCGCATCCCGATGGAAGCGCGAATTGTGCGTGGACAGGGACCATTTGGTCTTGAAGTTCTTCATGCAGATGAAGCACTCGTGCTCCTTGCTCTGGATCTCCGAGTGCCTGGAGGCAATGTGTCGCCGCAGGGCGTTCATCGATTGCAGTCGGCGTTTGCAGACGCCGCAGATAAGCGCCACGCCCGTTGGAGCATTCTCCTCGACGGTGGCAACGGCTGCGCCGGATGCGACAGATGCTGCGGCAGCTGAAACGATTCGAGACTCGTTTAAAAATTATATTATATTACAATTTGTACAATTTTTGCATTAGTTAAGCGAGATCAGATTGTGTTCAGGCTGGAAATACGCATAAAGTTCTTCTTGGCTTTTATTGGGTGTATTTTATTTGCAATCCTTTTCAAAGAATTTCTTTTTCATTTCTTTTCTTTTTTGTTGTTCGGGTTTCTTATCAAAAGGAGAAGAAAGTTTGAATTATATTAATCTCTTTTATATATATATATATATAAATAACTCTATATACATGCATATTTGGTTCGCTTCACATCTTGTTTTATATATTTTTACATTACACAAATACAAATGAGACACAAAAATTGTTAATTTTGTTTGTTTTTATGTTTTACATACAAATTTTGGGATACCCTTGCAGAGGCAGGCATTAAAAACTGTTTATAAAATGTGTTATGCTTTTTAGTAGGCAGTTCGAAGTCTATTGTTCTATTCCCATTCCATTCCGTTCCAAAATCGTTGAATGCAAGTCGCCTTTCCATACTGTTCCAAAATAGTTTGCTGCATTGTCCAACAGTATTGTTCGAGGTCTATTGTTCCAATCTCTCATTCCATTCTGTTCCAGTGCATGTCTAAGCTGTGTTGTTCGAAGTCTATTGTTGCGATCCCATTCCAATCTGTTCCAAATGAACACGTTGCAACAGTCATGTTGCTGCCGTGTTTCATTCCATTCGATTGAGCGTGTAGTATGTATACCATTCCGTTTCAGTTCAGACCATGTCTACAGACTTAAGACTGTTCCATTCCATCGCGTTTCATTTTCATTTGCTTATTTAAGTATATTATTAGAACGTCGACATTTAAAGCTGATTCCGAAACTTTAAAAACGCTTCAGTTAGCCGTTCCATTCCATAGCATTCCATTTATGCAGCTAAACTGGCAGGCTTAGACAGCGCTTAGCACATAATATAATATATAAAAAATTGCATTGTTTTCCATATAAAAAACTACAATAAACATCTTTTGATTTTCATATGAACCCCAAATTTGCTTAAAGTAAAAACTACTCGATATTAAATAGGCTATGGCAATTCGTATGGGCGCAAGTCTGCAAGGGTATACAAATTTTGCTAATTTATCTGATATAAATTTGTTTTTATAATATGTATATGATCTGACATCAAAATGTTCGTAATCGATACGATATATGTAAATATATATACACACATACATACACATACATGTATATATATTTATATATATTATACAATACGTATGAGTCGTTCATTCAACATTTAGCTTTAGTGTGTGTGTGTGTGTGTGTGTACAGATTGTTTTCCTATTTTCTATATGTATATTCAACTACGATATTTGACATTTAAATATGCATTTGTTAATATCAAATTAAAAATATGATGCTAGTTGAAATATGCTTAGGCTCAACATTTATATGCTAGCTAAATGTGGACGTGGAATTGGGAGGAAAATGGTCTGGGGTTAACGTCTAAAACAAAAGATTTAGAGAATATCTAAAACTGAATTATATTTCATTTTGTACAGGTTTCGTGTGTGTGTGTGTGTGTGTGTGTGTGTGTTGAGCAAAATATATAAATAAAAATAAAAAATAAAAAAAAAACACATTGTTTGACTGTGGGCCTAGTCTGGCTTTGGCTCTAGCGCTCTATAAAATAAATATATATATTCAAATGTATATATATATAGAATCTAGGAATTATATAATTAGAGTTAAGCTTAATGTATGTACAGTTACGTGATGTACGCTACGCACTTGGCTAACTAATTAACTAAAATACATAAATTAATTTCAATTTGTTTTGTTTTTCAATTTGCCGGGAATCTATATAACTGCCTGCTTATATATATATATATATATATATAGATACATATGACATGGCTTGGTCAATATTGGGCTTGAACAGCTCCACAAACCGACTGACTCGACATTTGCTGTGGCTTACAAATGAACATCTCGATAGACAGACACACATATACTAATAATAATATATGGTATATAGAATGTTATATAGTTCGCTTTGCCTCAGATCTGTTGCAGCATTTGAATAAGCAAGCATTTCCTATTTCTATACATTTATATCAATTTTTTGTCGGCCATCAAACAGATCTGATTTAAGCTTTTGTTTTTCTTTTTTTTTTTTTGTTTTCATTTTCTTTTCTCATTTTAGTTGAATGCAAAGTAAGTGCTAATGACTGGAAAAGTGCTTTAACATTATCCTCCTCCTCCTCCTCCTGCTCTTTTTTTTTTTTTGTTTCTTCTTTCAGTTTTGTTTGCTTTACATTTATTTTTTGTGTTGTTTTGTCTTGCCACTAGCTGAGGTTTTTAGCATTTGCAGCATTTGTTGTTTTTTTTTTTTGTTGGACGTAATGTTCTATATCTCTCTCTCTCTCTCTCTCTCTTGTACTCGCTCTGTCTCCGTGTCGCCCTCTCTTTCTAGTTAGTATGCTCCGTCTCGCTCGCATTGGTTCCGTGCCGCCTGGAATATTCAATTGACGCCGTGCTGCACCTGAAAGATCGTCCATCAGTTCTCCGTCTTGATGGCCACCTTCTGCTCATGGGAGATGCGTATGTGCTCGCGTAGGCTGTATTTGTTTTTGAAATTCTTATTGCAGAGATCGCATTTGCGCGGCGGTTGGGGCGTATGTTGGGTGCGAATATGTCTCCAAAGATTCACCGTGGTTATAACCATTTTGCAAAATTGACATTCTGTCCATTTATTATTGGGTGAATCTAAAAATATACAGAAAAATAGGACAAATTATACAATTAGCTTGCCTTTTTCGCTTTCGCTTATCACGCTTCTATTTTCTGTTTTCTATTTTCTGTTTCAATTACATTTCTACACACACATTTGGTTAAACAATAGACAAACACTTTGGAGACATATTCGACGCCAAAACACAATACGATCAGAAGTCTGATATATATAATCAAAAGCCAAACAATCTATAAATACGATTTATACACTCAAAATATCCAGCACCAAACCGAGCAATAATATTTGTACAAAAAAACATACAACTTATAATTTAAATTAAAATTAAAACGCACTTTATAATTACAATTAAAAGACAAATAATAAAATATAATTAAACAATATAATCTAAACGATCACCCAAACAACTTTAATTTATTTCACTCTGTTCTCACAGCTCAGCAACTTAGCCAAGTTATTGCTTAAACCAGTTGTGAATTATAATTGGCAAGTAAGTTAATTTCTTATAATTATTGCCGAACTGAAGGGACTTGGGAAACCTTTTGTGTGTGAACCATGCGATAGGACTATAATTTGTATTCTTGCGGAATTCTTAAGTTAAGTGCTGTTTAAGGTGAAAGCAAGCGATTGGGACTTAAACTTAAAGCTGCATGTTGCTCAAATGCCCATTATTGAGCTCCCCTTAACTGTTTGTATAGTTATATAATCAATGGACATTCTGAGACTCTAGATTGCTAGATTGCGGATTGCACATTTCATTTCCGATCTATCAGCGAGTAGTCTGTCAAGCCAAACAACCTGATGGATTGGTATATCAAAACATAAACCGTCGAACCCTCTAAAGTGCTAGACTAGACAGTCTCATGCTTCATTCCCAATTGTGCAACTATTGCGGATCTGTCCATTATAACACATCATTTATGTATATATATATGTAAATCTAAACGGATTTTTAGTTTCTGTCAGAGTTCCAAATACAAATCGTTTTCTTTGGAATGTCAAAACAGCAAACGATTCGAATTTCGTGTGCGTTGAGTTAGGATTAAACAGTGTTTGGCCTGGTTAAATGCACTCACCATTGGTGCCGCTGGCTTTGTTGTCAGTTTTGACTGGCGTCACCGAAACGGTGGTTGTGGCACCCGTCGGCGCGGCGCTAGGATCCTCCAGCACCGCCTGTGCGGTGGTTGTGGTTGTTGCGCCGCTCGCTGTGCTCAGCAGGCGTGCTGCAATTGACAGAAGTTGTTGGCTCGACAATATATATATATATATATATATATACGCAGCTACTCACTCATTTCGATGGCAATTTCGGCATTCTCGGGATCTGCTTGATATTTCTCCTCGATTTCAGACTCGGTTAGGATCTCGTATTCGGAAGAGTATTGCGCCACAGTCTGTGCGGCCGCTGTGGTCGCATCCTGTGACGTTTGTGGCGTCGCGCCGTCCGATAAACGATCGTCCACCTCACTGACTATATAATCGGGTATATCCATTTTGACGGCGCCGCGTAGAAATGTCATCTCAGCAGCTGCAAGAAGAGCACGTTCAACAATTGTAATACTTATATTAAAAATAAAGTAAAATAAAGACTAATGTGGTCTCTGCAAGGCCTATAAAAGCAAGAAAGACCTTGCAGGCAAAAAAGCATAAGGCTTGCCAGATATGTGGAAGGAATTGCGACAAGATATCTTAAAACCCAAATACTTTTCCTTGCAAAGTCTCTATCGCTTATATATAAGAACTTGTAAAAGTTGATCAACAAAAAAGTCGATATACAGTGACGAATCGATTCGATCGGTTCAAAGGGAAGGACCTTTGCAAAGGGGCTGGATGGGTGGGCAAGTGTTGCACGACCTTACTTATAAAGAAGCTCTGCTCAAAGCTGTGTGGCGAATTTCTTTCTTTATCGTATGCAAGTTACGTGCTTGATGGATTTCCAACGGATTCTCTTACTTTTCACAATGGTCTGCTCGTCCTTGACGGCATAGTCGACCGTTTCGGTGGTGTAAATATTGTCATCGTCATCGGAGAAGGTGATCTTGCGCTTCTTGACGGTGTTCGCTGCGGGCAGCGATACCGTATTCGTGATGGTCAGGTGCTGCGCCTGCGCTGCGGCCTGCTGTGGCTGTTGTTGTTGTTGCTGCTGCTGCTGCTGTTGTTGCTGCTGCTGTTGCTGCTGTTGATGTTGTTGCTGGGGCGGCGCCGCCTGAACTTGAATGTGTTGTATTTGGGTGCTTTGTACATGATGATGATGCTGCTGCTGCTGTTGTTGTTGCTGCTGCTGCTGCTGTTGGGTCTGCTGCACCTGCAGCTGAGCCGCCGCGGCAGCAGCTACCTGCGTTTGAACCTGCGTTGCCGTTGCCTGCAACAGCGTGGCCGTTGGTATTTCGATGGTTTGTGTGGCGCTCTGCGCTTGAGCGATGCTTGCAACAGCCACCTGCTGCTGTTGCTGCTGCTGCTGATGCTGCTGCTGCTGCTGTTGCTGATGCTGGTGGTGTTGCTGCTGCTGTTGCTGCTGCTGCTCGTTGACGGCGCGTATCGTGCTGGGTATCGTCTTGATGAGCTTGTGATCGCTTATGAGCGGCGCCACCGGCAGCTGCGGTTTCTCCTTCTCCTCAGCGGTCAGGCCCTGCACGGCCAGCAGTTCGGCTGTCTGCAGAAAGGATTGCAGCGCCTCTTGTTGAACATTCACCTCGCCCTGGCAGACATGTAGAATGATTAATAAATGGCATTAATGTGGCACATATGTATGTAGCATACCTGATACATAAACTCGACTATGGAGTTGAGATCTTCGAATTTGATAAACTTAAATATAATGACTGGATGTGGATGCGGATTCTCTTTAAATATCTCCTTAAAATACGATGAACACGAGCTGAGCACCACCTTGTGCGCCTTGATCTTGCGCCCGTCCACGCACAGGCTGACATCAACAAAATCATCGTTCAGCCTGTGATTGTCCAGCGAGTAGGTCAAATGCCGCAAATAGTTATTCCAGCGCAGCGAATATTGCTGTGTCGTTGCCATTGCTAAGGCCGATCAACTAATTGCAACAAACACCAATTGCGCCCGACACGCCTGCCGCCGCCAACGCCTGCGCCACCGCCAGAGCCTCAACGTCAGCCTCAGGCACAGCCGCTGCCCCGCTTTTTGGGCCCTAATCCAATTAACCCGGGTTTGCAGTTGGGCCAACCGCGCGCACTTGTCGTTTCTCTTAGCAAGTAAACAGAAGTAGCCAACTTATTTAATTACGTGCAGTGTGCGCACGCTGTTTGCATTGATTAATTTCAAATTCAAAATGTGTTGTTTGTATTGCCTTCGCACTTTGTGTTTTTGTTTATTTTCAGTGTATTTTAGTAGCTAATTGCGGAAAAGACGCTGCTCCACGCAACCGCAAATCATTTTATTAATGCACATACGCTGTAGTTTGTTTGCCGCTACTCGTTTACTCGGTACGCTTTACGTATTATGCAGTGCACATTTTGATTTTGCATTTATTTATTTATTTGCGTTTTGTAGGTATTCATTTTTCAATATTTTCACACTTTTTTTTTTCACGGCAAAATTAGTTGCTTTTTGGCAAGCTTATGTTATTGTGGCATTCTGTTATACTCAAAATGTGCCTGTTTATCGAGCGTTATCGATAGCACGCTATGTTAAACTTAACAGCAATGGCAGCTGCTGCTGTTGGGCGCAGCTGGTGCCGGCGCACGCTAGATGGCGCCACCTCAACGGTTAGCCATATTCAAAATTCAATTTGCGCTTCTTGGGAAAAAAAAAACGTTTATTTTACCACAGCCGTTATATGAAAAAGAATGAGTTTTAAAGTTACAGTAGGCAAAAAAAAAAAAAAAAAAACAAACAAACAAACAATATAGCATATGTTATTAGAAGAAAAGGCGCACAGCGAATCGATAAATGAGACGTATCAGAAAGCCATAAACAATGGCACGGCACAAATAATCCAAAACATAGAAGATCTTGATGCGCAGACGCGCCTTACTGCTGCTCTCGGGACTCTCGTTCATCAGAAACTCCTTAGCGCCGCGTATTCCATTCTGAAAGAAGTCCACATAGTTGATGTTCGAGTGCTGTAGGAAACCAAAGACGGCTCTGGAAAAATGCAAAGTTTTCGCGTTAGTTTTCCCTCTCTTTCCCCCCCCCCCCCCCCCCTCTTTCTCACTACCGCTTACATTTCATTCTCGGGCACGACGGCATGCAATGCCTTGAAGTTCTCGTTGTCGAAATGCCACTCGGTGGTGGCAAAGACCTGGACCGCACGGAACGCGGCAAAAATGCGCCGCTGTAGCTTCAGCAGGCTGGAAAATGGCGAAAAATTCCAGTAAAATATCAGACAGGCAGAGGCTACATGCACTTACAATGGCTTCTCGTTGGTCAGCCGCAGCAAGGTGTCCACCACAATGGCCATCATGATGTGCATCGTTATGAACTGGCCCAAGGAAGAGGTAAGCACAAGTTAGCAAGCGTTACGCTATGTCACACGCACCGCACGGATTGGACTCACCCTCACGAAATGCAGGACCGGGCACAGGGTGATGCCGCCGCCTGGCAACCAGAGCGTCTGCTCGAAGGGATTCTGCCTAATGTACCGCTTGCCGATATCGATCACCTGGCCCATGGTAATGGGCGATATGTTGGCCGTGGCACAATTGACCACATCGATGGGCTTGCCCTTGGCCGGGGCCTGCTTTAAATATTTGTATGCGGCTATGATGAGACCGCGCACCACCACATCGGCGGGCACGAAATCGGCAACAATATAGGGATCGCAGTTCTGGGAGCGCAAAATGCCAACGCCACAGGCCACCAGCATGCCGGTGGGTCCATTAAAGTTATCCGCCCAGCCGGGCACGGGCTCCTCTATCGTCGAGATCACTGTCACATGGGCAAGGGAAACCAAGAGCGTCAGACCGTGAGATCGTAAATAAAAACCGAGCTTAACCCATTTCCAGCTATACCCAATTTCGTGTCACACCCGCTGCTGCAGTCAGCGTGTTCCGATCCTTATATCCTCCATCTGCAAATACTTCTAGTGGATCTCTTTCCAAATCGGAAGCTTACTAGGCTGGTACTGCTCCAAGCTAAGCTGCAAGCAGTGCCCACCCACCCACATCGACAATATCGCGTAATATCAGAGTGTGTCGCCGGGCAGTACCGAACAAAACTGTATAGCACCGGGTATCATCACGCAATACCTAGCTGTACCGTATAAGTACTTCGATCTGCACCACCGTCATAAGCAGTACCTACTTGTATTCTCATACCTCATACCTATCAGTACCCAGTTGTAACGTAACAATGCCAAGCAGTGCCGGATAATACAGATACCAGATAATAAGATGCAGTACCCAGTAATAAGGACCGACTACCGGATAGTTACCCGTACCTCTAAGTATCTAAGCGAAGCCGAGTACCGTGCAGTACCGAGCACTACCGAGCCGTACCGACCTGTACCGAGTAGTACCAAGCAGTACCAAGCAGTAGAAAGCCGTACCAAGCCGTACCGAGCTGTACCAAGACTACTCATGCCAAGTACCAAAATATATTGAATGGTACCAAGGAAACTTTAGATGAATTTAGATTCAAATTGTGCCAAACAGAGCGCATGATCAGTTTGGAGCTGTACCTACCGATTGAGGGCCGGTATATTAAAATTGGCAACTGATCCTTATAATCGTTGGCCACATGCTCGGCCAGACTCTTGGTGAAGG
The DNA here is from genome assembly GCF_030788295.1 of Drosophila virilis. Classification (NCBI taxonomy): domain Eukaryota; kingdom Metazoa; phylum Arthropoda; class Insecta; order Diptera; family Drosophilidae; genus Drosophila; species Drosophila virilis. The sequence continues at coordinate 13,545,864 of NC_091543.1, forward strand.
TGTACGTGTTCGGCTGGAAGCTGCTATACCTGAAAATAAACAAGATGCAATAGGTTAATTGAGCGAACGATGCGAGCATAGCACAACCTACTTCAAATTGAAAACATCCAAGGTTTCCTCATCGTAGGTCTCGGCCAGTTTGATGGTGGTGCGCCAATCCGCATAGGGTGGATAGATGCGCTCCTCAACCTCCAGCTCGGTGGGATTCGAGTATGTGGTGGACACATGGACAAAGGCCTTCAGTTTCTTCCATTGCAACGCGAGCTTGATCAGCTCATGGGTGCCGCGTGTGTTCATCAAAATGGCCGAACGCAGCGGATCATCAAAGCTGCCATAAACCGATATCAGAAGCTTGAACATAATGCAAACAGCCGCGTTGCCACCTACCGAACAGAGGCCGCCGAGTGATAGACAATGTTCACGTTCCGTAAACGTGCCAAGTCCGGCTCACTGATGCCCAGGCCCAGCTGCATAACATCCCCGGCAATGGGCACCACCTTGGCCAGCGTCTGGGGCTGCTCGCGCCGCAATCGCTCGTACAGCTTGCAATTGAGCAACGCCTCCAGGCGCTGCTCGATGGCAACGCCCTTCTTGGGCCGTATCAGCACATAGATCTTGCCCAGTGTGTAGCAGGAGCGCAGCAGCTTCTCGATCAGCGCCTTGCCCACGAAACCTGAGCACGTTGCGTATCGAACGGTTAACAAAGCGAATCTAACTAAATATTTATTTAATTTCAAATTTATCGCATACCCGTGCCGCCAGTCACGAAAATTTCCTGATCCTTGAATGCTGCAGCAATTGACATGTTTGTACGTACGGATCGCCGACCAAATGCAGTCTAAACGCCTGGAGCACATGTTCGCTGTGTAAGTGTCCGAAGTGCGGTACACAATATGCAAATGCGTTTCAATTAGCCTCTCGCAGACGGGCAGCGGGTCAATCCACTGAATATTCCAACTGTCGCTTGACCACAAGAAACGAAACAAGCATTTTTTTATTTTTTTTTTCGGCAAATGCCACAAGGTGGCGCTGTCCGCCAATCCACCGGAAGCCTGCCTCGCTACCCGCACGCACCTCATGGCAATTTACAATGTAGTTAAATTGTTGCAGCTCAAAAATAGCATTTCGATTTTATAATTGCGTTTGTACTGGATTCATTTTCGTTTCGGGCGGCGAACCTTTTGCTGGTATTCAAACCAAAAATCATTATCAGAAATTTCGAGAGCATAGCTCGTAGAGTTCCTCAGTTCGGTGAGGTCACCTGTACCCTATCTGCAGAGAATGGGTATGTCTCTCCACTATTTGCTGGCTAGCGGTTGAAGGTATTCCAACTTTTTGGTTCACCTGACATTCGAGTACTTGCATCCGAAATTTGACGACCCTAGCTCGCATAGTTCCCGAGTTAGCTGAGGTCAATTGGACCTTGCGATACCACAAAAGCTTACAATATGTTGGAAGGCGAAACTCGTAGCTTTCGCAAAATGCAGAGTATACGAGTTTCGTTGTTGTGGAGCTAAGCGAAAAGTAATGAAAGTACTTGCTTAGTTCAATTGATTTAATCTATGCACATTTTTATTATATATAAGTGCTGTATTATATAACAAGAATGCACAGAAACCTGAAAGTGGTTTGCCATTGTTTAAAAGCCCCCTTCGAAAAGCGGAAAGCCTTGATGAAAACGAATCCAAACATATTGAAAATATTTAAAGAAAAAGATGAGTCTCCGAATGTGGCACAAAGCCAATTTTTGTGAGCCAGTTAAGAGCAAAGCTTTCGAGAACGATGCCAACAATTTGTGATAACGTTAGAAACGGAACTTTAATCGCTGCGTTGGGGTCGCTCGCTTATTTCTGTTTATGAATGGAATGGAATGGTTCACATTGTAAGTTTAAGGTCATTAGCATACAAATGTGTGTGTGTGTGTGTGTGTGTGTGTGTGTGTGGCACAGCCAGTTGCATTTGGAGAGAGAGCACGAGCTTAGACCAGCTGCGTGCGTGTGTGTGTGTGTGTGTGTCTGCGCGACGAAAGCTCGAAAAGTTCGCTGACCCCGCACACACATCAACAGCTTGGGAACAGTTTGCTGGTAATGCGGTATACACATAATACTTGAACAATTATTATTATTTTTTTGCATTTCACATTTTAATTAACATTTTGAGGCGTAAACATATCATCATTCAATACGCATGCAATTAGAAAAAATACAAAAAATGAACTAAATACACATATAAAATTTCAGCTTAAATACATATGTATGTATAAAATTTCAAGGAGTTTACAGCACAGCGAACACACACAGAGTGAGAGAGTGAGAGTGAGAGAGAGCGTAACTTTGCTCACTTCTCTCATTCAGTTCCCCTCCAACTGCACACGCTCGAGTTCGTGTTCGTGTCTGTGTCTGTGTCTGTGAGAGTGTGTGTCGTGTGCATGTGTGCGTGTTACTGCATTTGCCGGCCGGCAAATCAAAAGGTTAGAGCAGGAAATAAAATGAGCAGAAAGTTTAGGCAAAGTCTGTAAAAGCGGTCACAATGGAGCAGAGGGCGTGGGTGGCGGGGGTTTGGCGTTATCAGTTAAAAAGAGTAGACAGTTTAAAGAGTAACAGAAAACAGATTTGGTTAAGTTTTTTTTTTTCCATCATATTTTTGTTTCACTTTGTTGTTTATAATTACATCATAATTAAAAAATAATACATAAGGTTGCGTTTGAAAATTTTACAAAACTCTTAGTGTTGTTGTTGTTGTTGTTGTTTGTGTTTTGCATATTTTTGTGTTTTGTGTGTCTTTTACTTGCTTTTTGGGGAATATTTTACTCGCTTTTCTTTTCTCTTCTTTTCATGTCATGCCGGGAGTGTACGCATGTGTGTGTGTTGTGGTATAGATTTTTTTTTTAAGAAGTGGAATGGCAGAGAGAATATGTTGTTGTTGTTGTTGTTCTCAATTTTTGTAGTTATATTAAAAGGTATATAAAAAAAAAACAAAAAAAAAATATTATGCATTTATATCATATATCTCATGTGAAATAAATTAAATTAATGCTAGAACACAACATGACGACGACGACGATGATGATGTGTGGATAACATTGCGCAGCTCCCGTTTGCTGTTGCTGTTTTTCTTCTTCTTCTTGATGTTGTTGTTGTTGTTGTTGTTGTTGCCACTCCACTTGCTACCCGGTTGGAGGCTGGAGCACTTAGAAGCACTTGCGGTGCACAATGGATGGGCCAGACTCATCGTATTCCTGCTTGGAGATCCACATCTGCTGGAAGGTGGAGAGCGATGCCAAAATGGAGCCACCGATCCATACAGAGTATTTGCGCTCTGGTGGTGCAATGATCTTGATCTTCATGGTGGATGGGGCCAAGGCGGTGATCTCCTTCTGCATGCGATCAGCAATGCCAGGGTACATGGTGGTGCCACCGGAGAGCACTGTGTTGGCATACAGATCCTTACGGATATCAACATCGCACTTCATGATCGAATTGTAGGTGGTCTCATGAATGCCGCATGCCTCCATGCCCAGGAACGAGGGCTGGAATAGTGCCTCTGGGCAACGGAAACGCTCATTGCCAATGGTAATGACCTGTCCGTCGGGCAGCTCATACGACTTCTCCAATGAGGAGCTGGAGGCAGCAGTTGCCATCTCCTGCTCGAAATCAAGAGCCACATAGCAGAGCTTCTCCTTGATGTCACGCACAATTTCACGCTCGGCAGTGGTGGTGAAAGAGTAGCCACGCTCCGTGAGGATCTTCATCAGGTAATCGGTCAGATCGCGACCGGCCAAATCCAGACGCAGAATGGCATGGGGCAATGCATAACCCTCATAGATGGGCACAGTGTGGGAGACACCATCGCCAGAGTCCAACACAATGCCAGTGGTACGACCAGAGGCATACAGTGAGAGCACAGCCTGGATGGCCACATACATGGCGGGTGTGTTGAAGGTCTCAAACATGATCTGTGTCATCTTCTCGCGATTGGCCTTGGGATTGAGGGGTGCTTCGGTCAATAGAACTGGATGCTCCTCGGGCGCAACACGCAGCTCATTGTAGAAGGTGTGATGCCAGATTTTCTCCATATCATCCCAGTTGGTCACAATACCGTGCTCAATGGGATACTTCAGGGTGAGGATACCACGTTTGCTCTGTGCCTCATCACCCACATACGAGTCCTTTTGGCCCATACCGACCATCACGCCCTGATGACGTGGACGGCCCACAATCGATGGGAAGACAGCGCGGGGCGCATCATCGCCAGCGAAGCCAGCCTTGCACATGCCGGAGCCATTGTCGACAACCAATGCAGCAACTTCTTCGTCACACATTTTGTAAGCTGCAAAGAATCAAATTGAAACACAAGAAAAAAAAAATTAACCAAAATGGCCACCATTTCTTCTCAACACTCTCCCTTGAGTGTTTCTGTATGTATATGTATATGTTTGTATGTATGTGTGTGTGTGTGTGTATTTCGGTTTCTCTCTCTTGGTGCAGAGGCAACACCCTGCACATAAATCAACAACTTGACAAAAGCTCAAGAGCATATCACCGTAGCATGCCGGTGCCAAGCAAGTGGCCAAAGGAGAGCCGCTCTCGCTTGTGCATTTGTGTATGTGTGTATACGTAGTCGCATAAAATGGCCGCCATTTGCACGAAGAAGAAAAAAAAAAAAAACAACGGAAAAAAAATTCTCTACATAAGCCGGCACCTCCTAATGTGTATTCGCAATTGTATGTAGGTAGACACTTTTCTTTTAAACTGTTGATTACCTTTTTGTTTTATTTAACAACAAACGACGAAAATTGTTTAAGAAAATTGAATTGAAACTTTGCAATTCAAGTTGAAAAATTTGTAACCCACACTTGGTTATTGGTAGGAGGCGACGAGGCAATAGACTGACTAAAAATGCAACCGCACCGATTGACTGCCGAAAGAGGAATGAACAAGCGACCGAATGCCAGTTAACAGCTATTTCAAGCGCTGCTTCAAGCGACGTCGTCGTCGTCGGCGACGTCGCTGTGATATCTATGCGAGCGCAGTCGCTGCTCTGCCAGCTCGCTCGCACGCAGCGTATGCTGGCGCATGCGTGCGATAGAGAGCGCACGATTAGCGCGCTTGGGTTGCCAACTTTTGTGACCATATATGGTCATGTTTCGACGTGAATCGTCGAGACGGAGAGCTGAAAATGTCGCCGCTTTCGCTCTCTCACGCGCTGTATTGCGGCGATGGCGACGGCGATGGCAAAGCCAACGGTTGACAATGTTGAAGGTTTTCTCCATTTTAGCGCGGCTCATTAAAAAAACCGGCATTTTTGCATTCAAGAAATGCCGAATAACTTTAATGACGTGATTCTTTGACTATTTCTGGCCAACTTGCCTACGTCACTTGCACCGTGGGCAGTCGCCGTACATACAGATACACACATACATACATACACGAACATGTACAAATTACTAACTATACACCCAAACAATTGTGCATACATACATATACATATCTATGTACATTTGCATGTGTGTGTATTATGTCTTTAGGTTGGCCGTTACTTTTCAAATGGTTTGCCATGAAAGTTAATTGAAGCGTGGGAAAAAAAAGAAAGTGTTTGCGAATTTAATTGCAATTTGGCCGAAAACTGTCACCAGTTCTTGCTTTTCGCTTCTTCTTTTCAAATTGATACATGTATGTATATGTATGTATGTATATGTATTTCTTTGGCATTGTATAAGTTTTTGAAATCCGCAACGCAACGGGCACGCCCCAGCACTAGATCTAAACGATACTTGGGGGCTGCATGCATGTGTGCGTGTGCGTGTGTGTGTGTGTGCGTAAAATTTGGTGATAACAAAATTGTTGCGGTAATTGTTTTTTTTTTTTATTCTTCACAAGCGCGTGACTCTTTTGGTTTTTGTTAGATTTGTAATCTTTTTATTGATTACGTTCTCGACTTTTGTTGCTTTTGATATTGTTATCAGCAGGTCTTTTGACATTATCACATATTCCACAGGCACTTGTTTAAAAAAAAAATTGTTTTCGAAAAAAAAAATATAAATAAATATATTATGCTATTCACGATTTCATTGCATTTTGAGCCTTTTTTTTGTAGTTTTTTTTATTATTGATTTATGTACTTATGTATTCGGCCGACTGGCTGATGTACAATACTTACATTTGGTCTGTTTTGATTAAAATTAATTAAATAAATATAAATTAAGTCTTTCGGTTTTGTGTGTCTTTCGTTTAGACGACTTTAGCTGGCTGCTTTAAGCGGTTTTGTGTCGGGAGGTGTATTCCACACTGCACAAGAACTCAAACTGTAATGACATGAAAACTGGTCGCCGTTTGCCGTTTTATAAAGCCCGTGTCCACCCAAACTGGCACCGTAACTTAGCGCCTTATCAGCCGCCACTTGCACACTTCTCCAGGCTGGCAAGCGCTTTACCATATATGGTATGAATTCAATTTTACCCCGTTGCCAGCGTCTGTGTGTGTGCTGCGGCGTATCTATGTGTGTGTGTGTGTGTGTGTGTGTACACATTTATATGTGTGTGTGCGCATATGCTGCTTGCGAAGAGTATTTCGCAGCATAATCCCCTGTTACGGGTGTGACTGCGATCAGGTTGCGTCACTATGCAGTACGCTTTGCACCATGCATGTATGTACATACATATATCATGTATGTAAATCAGAATCTGTAGTGCATTATATAGACTGCATATAAAGTAGGATATTTTGTGATTTTAGTGAATAGTTTCAGTACTTAATGAGAATGAGAGAAGTTTGCTTTATTAGTTGTCTGGCTTTAACAAACGGCATTTTCTCTACACTAAAAACAAATTCAAGCTAAATTGATGAATTATTAAACAAGTGAGTTGTACAATTGATAGAAACATTTCATAGACATTTAAAAACGCAGAGTCTACACTAGTCGTCATGATTGTCGACTTTCAAGCTCGGTTTGTAGCTATACCGGCGCCAGGCTAAAACAGCTGCCAGTTGATGCGTCAACCACGCGTTTGCGCAAAAGAGACAGCGACACACACAAACTCACACACACACACACACACACACACAAACACAGGCAAACACTGGATTGCGCTCATTCACTTGCTGCGCTCAGCGAAATGCTGACTCAACTCCGCTCTGTGGCGCTGGGGTTGATTTTATTTGATATTTAAAACGTATTTTTAAAAATGTACCAGTGCTAAACGGTTAAATACGCACTCTTATTGTTTCATTAAAAGTATTTACAAGATTTAATAGATAAAAACCTCATAGTGTACGATTTTGCTGGGCTTAAAAACAGGCCTTCCAAAATGCATTGCCAAAACCGCTCTCTCTCTCTCTCTCTCTCTCTCTCTCTCGTGCAGCAGTGTTAAAAGTGAAAGAGTGCAGTGTGAATGGCTTGCAGCGTCGGAGAGGGGAAAGCTGCGTACAAACATGCAGCTCATATATGTATGTATGTACATACAAATGCATGCAGGCTGTGTGTATTCAACACATGCATATGCATGAGTAAGTGTATGTGTGTTTGCTCGAATCGCAGTGTTTTTGTAACGGCAATTGCTCATACATGGCTAGCGGACGCATTCCATCGGCAACCGTGATATTTACTATTGCCGGTTGACTAATCATTGTTTAAATAATTGCCTATTTTGAATTAAAATGACGCACAAATAACTAACAAATATCAAAAGCAACCACTTTGGCTCGCAACATACACACATACATACATACATGTCTGTGCTTGTAAGCTAGTGCGTGTTTGTATAGCGCAAGCATAAATACATGCACGTGCACGAACACACATACAGCTACAGACACGAGTATCAGCAGAAACAGCCAAAAAAGAAAAAAAAAAAACAACAACAGGAGAGACAGCGCGAGCAAGAACGAAAGAGGCTCACGCAGGCGTGCTCTCTCGTGTACAGCATAAAAGAAAACAACAAACATTTGGGGAACGCTGGCCAATCATTCGATCGCATTGCATTTCTATCTATATATGTACATACATACATACATACATATTTTGTGTTTGTGTTGGCAGTCACTTGATTCATATGCATGTATGTATGCATGTATATCTATCTCTGTATGTATTTTGTTTTTGAAGAAATCGAATGTAGCGCTGATTGTTGGCCACTGTTCATGGAATTGTTCAAGGCAGACGCTTAATATGAAATGGGAGCTGTCAGTTGTTGTCTTAGTTTCATATTTTAACTGAATAGCTAAAGAAATTCTCATGGTGTTAACTGGTATTCGCCAACGTCAGCATTCGCATTCCAATCAGCCAGCTCGTCTTCTCTTCTTGCTCTTGTTCTGGATCTGCTCTTTCGCAGATAAGCTTTAAACACCCATACATACATACATATATACATATATACCCTACATATCAATGGCTATTTACGTGCATATGTACATATGTATGTATATGTATTGTGTAGAATTTTTCTTTAGTTTTAATGTGTAAAGCTCTGATCTTTTTTTTATATGTTTGTATGCAAGTGTATATTCTAAGCCTATTATAGAGTATACTTTGTTAATGTTGCTTTGGTTTTAAAGCTATTTAATTCATTTGCATGCAACATACATACATATGTATGTACATACATATGTAAAGCTGTTAACAATGATGATTAAATCAATTAAATTCGTGTCAATTAATGGCAATGGAAAAACGTTTTGTTTGTAGGGTATTTGGTTTTCGGCCCCACCTTTGTCTTTTCAACCCTTTGAAATAGCATCAAGGCACATGGGAATGTAAACAGCCAGTTCTAAGCCTATAAACATAGGCATATACATGCATGCATGTGTATGTATGTGTGTGTGTGCATGCATGGACCGATGAGCTGCGGCCTTGTCAGTGGCAAAGGGGGTGTCAAGGGAGTCGAGTGTGTGCACACAGCTGGCTCGATTGAAACTAGAAATAATTAAATGGCCAAAAACGGCGCTTTTGACGTAGCTGATGACTTTGAAACCGCTATGTGTTGACGAAATACAACAACAATCCACAATAATCAACAACAAACTACTACAATAACAACAGCAAAGGCTACTACAACAAGAGCCATGATCAACGACCTTTCTCCAAAAAGTTTGCAGCTCGTCACGTTTTCTACACACACACACACACACGCGCGCGCGCGCACGTAAATGCAAAGAGCAGACGGCGACGGCGACAGTTACAAGCACAGCCGCCACTCGCTCCACACATACACACTGCATATGTTTGATGCGCGTGTGTGTGTGCTCGCATACACGCAGAGAACTTTGTAACCATAAAGAGCGCACGCTGTAGCCCGAGCTTAGACTCAAGCTGAAGCTCGCGAGTCAAAGCCAAAGCCAAAGCCATTGTCAAGGTCATTGAATGAGAAAATTTTTACATTTTTCGCAATTAATTTGGCATTTTAGGCGCGTATTTGGTATTAACATGTGTATGCAGCCCCTCGCTCTCTCGCTCTCTGTCTCTCTCTCGCGCGCCCCACAATTGCACTTGCAGTTGCTTTGTCGCTTTTGGTCACACTGAAAACTTGCACATTTTCACTACAAGTTTTTTATATTTTAGAAAGACAGGTGTGACCAGTTTGACCATTATAAGCCATGCACCAAAATCTCATTAATTGCTTAGTTAATTAGAGTGCGAACGTTTAATTGCAAACTGGGCGTCATTTCGAGTTTAGACGCACCTATTACTGGCTACAAAATTAATTAAAATATGTTTTATTACTATTGTTAGTACAAAGTTAAATAAATTTGAAGGAATATCAATGCATCGACTGACAATAGCTTGCTTCATTAGAGTCATTAGACTGCTTGGCTGATGAGTCTAATGAAACCGCTATGCAGTCTAATGAGTCTAATGAAGCATAGCTCAATCAATAGAATCGGGCAAAACATTTACCCATATGTTTTTACAGGGTATACCCTTTGGTATAATACACTTTCTACAGCATTTCGAGCATACCTTTTTGAAATGCCTGCCAAGCTAAACCTTATTTCAAGCTCATCTTTTTACCAATCTCATTAGTATAATAGCCAATAATTGACAGCCTGGAGTGGGGTATATGGGCACTCCGAGTTAAATGCGTGCGCATGTGAAGCAGTGCCACAAATAGCTGCATGAAAATGTTAATACAAAATGCTCGAATGCCAAATAGTTGTTAATTGCTCGCCTAATTGTGAGCGTGCAGCCGCTAGAGATGAGCAGCATGTAAACTTATCGATAATTGTGCATGTGCTTGACAAAATGTCTCATCTCTAATTGCCAGCTAACGGGCATATTGCGTGAGACGAAAAGCTGGCAGAATTTTAAACGGCTTTCGGAAAAGTGAAAAATGATGTTTTATTGTTGTGCGGTGCGCAATTTTTCACAATTTCACTTTGTGGCCAATGCACGGCTATGTTTGTGCGTGCCTCATGCATTTGTCTCTCCTTCTGCCTCCCACCCCACTCCCCCCTGTCGCTCTCTCTCTCTCTCTCTCTGACTGCCAGTGTGTCCAACCATTTGATTTGCTGTGGGTGAACAAAAGGTGCGCTGCCACAGCTAAATAATTAGCCAATTCCAAAATTTTGTGGTCAACAAAGCATGAAAAACTAGAAAGAGACAGCTGCGAGAGAGAGAGAGAGAGAGCATTAATCCAGCAAACAGTTATATTGTGATCAAGACTGCCAAACTGGGTTTGAACCACACTGGTTCGAATTTTTGGTAGCAAGGCTTTAACGAGAACTAGATTTCGAGTATGTTCTTTAAAATAACAATATTCAGAAAATTCGATTCGATTCAAGCCTAGGAATTTGCTTAGAATGTTGTTGGGAAAACTTATTATCGTATGCCGTATATTTCATTAGATTCCATAATTATTTATTTTATATATATTTTCATTACATTCAGATACTTTTTTTTTCTTTTGTAACAATTTATCGCAGAATATTTGCTCGCTGGGCGAACTGAAAATTTCATTGAGTCACTCAGTCGTCAGACAGCAAATAGTTATGGGTTGTCCGCTGCGGAATGGGTGAAGGGGGGGGGGGGGGCTTGGCATTTCTTTGCTCGGCAACTCTGGTTGGCAAAGCAACCGCAGCCGAAGGTGTTACAGCAATTGTACGTGATACATGCGCATTGTGGGAGTCCCAGACAGCAGACCCCGTCTGAGTCGCACTTTTTCTTAAGCTTTTTATTTCTCAACTTTGATACCCTGTAATCGCTGAAAAGCAGAAATGGGGTGCACTCGCATGTGCAGCGGTAACTGGCGACTGGGTGGGACCTTCCCCCCCTTCGAGCAGGATTCCATTTCCATTTCCCATTAGAGCTTCATTATCATACTTCTATGCCATAAGCACTGAAAATTTTACATGGATCGGACAATAAGCACCGAACAGTTTCAAGAATGTTTCTTTCATGTTTGCATTAGCGTGCATAAAGCTAAGTCTGCATGGATGCAGGGCATCTGCCAGTCGGGCATTCGTCAGGCTGCACTCTTACTTTTTTTATTTAGCTACTTTGTTATTATTTTATTTTTATTTTTTTTTTCATACTGCGGCATCAGCGTCGGCGAGACTCCGACTGTGAGCGAACCTGATGCCGGCGTCTGACTGGATTTTCCATTATTTTGATGTTGTTGTTTGCCATTTTTTAACGTCGTAACGTCGTAACGTCGCCTCGCTGGGCATAGTAAGTATCTGATTAGCGTCAATCTGGGATGGGAACTGCGAGCTGCGAAAAGGCTAGAGACAAAACGTATATATACCAATGTTTCTTCCTAACGATAAATGTATATTGTATTATAAAGATTGATAGATAGAAAGAATTCCAGAATTCAGATATTCTCAACTTTGAAGACAGAACGAGTTGAGTTAGCCAAAAAAGTTATTTATTCGCCTAGCGCTTATACCCTACATATGCAAGTGTCTCCAGCAACAATTAAACTCAACAATATGCAAAGAGAACTAACTAATAGTTCGGTTAAGGGTCATTTTAATTAACCCAGACAAATTATTCGAACCATGTAAAGTCTAAAGTACAGCTGCTTCAAGCGAATACTCTATGAAAATACCAAAAAAAATAATAAACAAAAAATACTTATGTACATTTTTCGTTTTTTTGAGTTTCTCTACAAATTTCAGATGTACGAACATCACGTGCGTGGCCCTGGAACTGCTGTAATCTCCACTTACGTAGCAAACTATTTAAAAACTCTCCAAAAAACTGTGCATAAATTCGACAGCTTTTCAATATGACAGTTCACACACACACACACACACACGTGTATTATAAGACGTTGCATTTATATGGCTAAAGCAACATATTTGCATGGTGAAGTAACTGTGACAACTAAAACTACTATAAATTGAACTACAGTGAGCACACGCTATGGCCGCTAATTGCTTTTTATTTATGTTTTCAAATAAAATTTAGATCAATTTCTTTTATGGCTCTGACACATTTCTATCAATTGCTTGTCGCTGTAGATGGCGCCAGTGTCTCATGCTTGGAGAGTGCACTCTGTTAGCGGCCGTTGCGTTCCACTGTTAGCGAGTCTCCACTTTAACAGCGTATCTAAAGAAGGCCGCGGCCGCAAGAATGTGGGTTGCAAAAATAAAACCTTAAGTGGTTTTTTAATCAAAACGAGCGACGCCTATGTGTGTGTGTGTGTGTGTGGGTGTGTGTGTGTGTGCGTGTGTGTGTGTGTTATACTTACATATGTAGCGTGTACTGGCGCAAACGTTTGTGTAGAGCGCCGCCCACTCACACACGATCTAATTCCCATTTCCATTCCCACTCGCATTGCTGTTCCCATTCCAGGTGAATTTTGGGTCGGCGGCTTTGCTGAAGCTTTTCGCAGGGTTGTTACGGTTCACCGCTAACAGCTGGGCGTGCGCTGTTGTGTGTGTGTGTGTGTGTGTGTGTGTGTGTGTGTGTGTGAGTGTGTGTGCGTGTGAACAACATCAATTAAACAGACAACAAATTCAAATAAAGTTGGCAACTCTGCCGCTGGTCAGCAATTAAACAAATTGAAAAAAATAAACGCACGTGAATCCCTGCGTGTGCCTGAGTGCGTGCGTGTGTGTGTGTGTGTGTGTGTGTGTGTGTGTGTGTGTGTGTGCATTAGTGTGGGCTGTGACGTGCGTGCAACAGGAGGAACTGGTCACACCCAAATTGAAAATGAGGCGCTGCACGTGGCAAGCATTGCGTGAAGGCGTCGCCTTAAGCATTTATTGTCAACAGAATCCATAAGTTGTCGCACTTTCAGGCGTTCCAATCAGCGGATATGACGCTGATCTATAACGGAACTGGGCTTTGTACTGAAAGCTATCTCATGCGGGCACACACACGCACACACGCACACACATGCATATCACTTACACTTACGCGCACATACTTAACTTAAGTGTGTTGCTTATTTAAAGATATGGCAACACTGGCCCAGCAGCAGCTAGGGGCGCCTTGTTGCCGTTATCATAGATATAAATATGTGAACACTCACGTCCATTACAATTGCCCAGGCCGCCAATAAATATTAAAGCAACAAAAACAAAGGCATACATGCACACATATGCACATATCTACACACATACACACATAGCGATTAACTAAATTGAGTGATAAACATTTGTTTGTCAGCAACTAAATAAAAATATGAAATTAATGTGCATTTCATTTGTTGATACTGATAAAAACCCAATGAATTGTCCAATGACTCAACCATAAATAAATTCTGGCTCGAGTGCGCATTCCAGCGGCTGTTTAGCCGAGAGCGAATCGTGCTTATCATTGGAATTAGACATTGACCATGGGGAGCAGAGGGGAGCGCGCTCAATGAGTCATTTCTCTTCCCACACGGACGTGGACAACAAGCTCGCCTTACACACACACACACACACGCACACACACACACAACATCACTGGGGCGGCTTGAGGGTCGCATTGAAACATGACGCGGCAGCTTAATTCCATGTTATTGGAATGATTCATTCGGCTGAAATGAAAAGTACAAAAATTCAGTTAGACAATTTGCATATGAAACATCGAAGAAAGCAACGTCAACAACAGCTACAAAAACGAGTTGCTAAAAACAATAACAATCGGAACAATAATAGACAACGCAGTAGATTGAAACAAAACGCTTGCCGTTTATTTTTACAATAGCGGCGCAAACTAGGTGAACGGTAAACAAAATACATGAATGTGATCCCAAAGCGCGCCACGCAAAAACAATAGCAAATACACGCAAGAGGATATACATACATATGTATGCATGTATGTATGTATGTTAATAATTGAGCATATTTAACACACACAAACACATTTAATCACGACTCTGTGCTAAACGAGCGAGCGAGCGAGCGAGAGGGCATGCGTTCCCGTTGCCCGACAGTTCACAAATCAAATGCGAACAGCTGCCGCGCAGCCGCAGCCTCAGCCGGCGCGCACCTGTAGCCGTAACAGCAGCAGCAAGAAGAAGAAGGAGAACAACAACAACAGCAACAACAACGTTGGCGACGTCTTCGTCTCCCATTGTTGACAGTTACGTTTGAAATGTTAAGAAAAACAGAAGTCGAAGCGGCACAAAATCCGATAAACTTGTTTTCAAACAACGGAAGAAACTGGCTGCAGCAAAAAAGAAGAAATACAAAATTTACAGCACTAGGCAGCAACATAGAAACCTTCTTTTTATTTGTTTTTTTTTTTTTTCAATTAGCCATATAATGTGTTTTGCATATGCATGCATGCATGTGTATGCGCTCAAACATTTTATATGTATACATATGTATGCATGTGTATTAACATATGTTAAAATGTTAATATCTATACATATATGTATGTGCGTAGCTTTAAAGCGCATCTATTTTTATATCCAGTAATGTGCACAGTTATTTCAAATGGTCTCAACAACGGTGCTTAGGCAGCTGGAAATGGGAGCCACACACACACATGCATACATGCACACATGCACACATGCATACATGCATGTTTGCGATACATTCTTATGCATCTTGAGCCAGCGGCTGCTTGGAAGTGTCTAGAACGGCGGCTGTCTAATGAGCGAAAGAAAATTACCATGCTTATAGCACATCACTCGGCATTTTATACTCAATGATCCTCGGAGTGGCATCCAGTTGCCTTGAAAGCTTCGAACAGCACCAAAACATGCGCATGTCATGTGTTGGCTCAAGTAGAAGTTCACGAAGACATTGAATACGGTAATTCGTGCTTTCTATCTGCGCACTTTTCACTTTCTAGTCTAGGCAGCTTGGAGCTAAAAATAAAATACACTCGGCAATAACAATAACACTAACTATGACAATAAATTGGAGACTTTATGTACATACATGCAAACAAAAACTCTACACATGTACATATGGGCTTGCTGTTACATTTGGTACTTTTGGAGTGTTTTTCTTGTTGCTTGGAATATTCACTTGCGAAGTTTGAAAGTTGGAAGGCTAGTATATGTATGTATATGTATGCATGTGTTTATTGAACAAATGTTATTTTTTGCAAGGAAAACAATAAACAGCAGCAGCAATCAGAAACAATTCAATGCTTTTGGCATTTTTGTTTGTTTTTATTTGTGAATTTTAATTTTATTTTGCATAATTTATTTTGCCTTTCGACGCTTTCAGCCGCACACACGCACGCACACTCGAGCGCATGCGTAGCTGCGCCAAAGCCATTGACATTGAGCTGTCTCTGCTGGCGTCACTGTCGACGTCGACATCGCTGCCGCTGCCGCTGCCGCATTTGGCCGTTGCCATTTTGAATGAAACAACGCCAAGCTTTTTGTTTTTTTTCCCTCTCTCTCCCGCTCTTTTGCTGATTTATATTGAATTTTTACCTAAAATGTACATGCTGCTAAGTTTGTGTGTATGTTTGCCTGTGTGTTTGTGTGTGTGTGCGTGTGTATGTTCTATGTTGTTTTTTTTTTTGGATTTCAAACTGTAACGATTTTTGTATTTCGAGCAACGGAAATTGACAATGTTGCCATATTTTGGCTGCTCCCGCTGTGATCTAAGCTTTAGCTAGAGATGACAACAGAATCTGAACACTCTCTTGCTCTCTTTCTCTCTCTCTCTTTCGTTCTCTCCTGCTGTAAAAGGCATTGCATCCGGCGTTTAACTATTGCGCCTCAGGAAGCCGTCGCAATTTAAACGCCCCATTTTGGGCCTTACAAATTTACGTAGCCTTTTTGGTCTTAACGACAAATCGACAGAATGTCATGTGCGCATATTAAGACATCCGTTTGCATGAGTTTTCCAGCTAAAGCCAACTGCAATGCGATTTAATCGACACAGGTGAACTCTTGGGCTTTTTTTTTTGGGGCTATGAATAGGTAGATTCATATGATATACAAGGGCTATACAACTTTTCAAAATGCATATTAAAACTCTTAGCTATCCATTGAAATACATATGTTGATTTTATTTGAGCAGTTAATTATATTTATAGCTCTAGCTTTTCATCAGTGGCGCAAAAAACACACACAAAGATATGGTTTAACGGTATTGCAGCGGTCCAACAAAGTGAAAGACTTTCACTAGCTAATCAGAATTTCAGTGAACGTGCGACAAACATCACAACAAAAGTTTTATTTTTCAATTTTGGTTCAATTATTAAGCAAATTTTTGCGAAAGTAAACTTTTTTAAATACCGTTCGATCAAACTGTATCTGTATCTGTATCTGTATCTGTATCTGTATCTGTATCTGTATCTGTATCTGTATCTGTATCTGTATCTGTATCTGTATCTGTATCTGTATCTATCTGTATCTGTATCTGTATCTGTATCTGTATCTGTATCTGTATCTGTATCTGTATCTGTATCTGTATCTGTATCTGTATCTGTATCTGTATCTGTATCTGTATCTGTATCTGTATCTGTATCTGTATCTGTATCTGTATCTGTATCTGTATCTGTATCTGTATCTGTATCTGTATCTGTATCTGTATCTGTATCTGTATCTGTATCTGTATCTGTATCTGTATCTGTATCTGTATCTGTATCTGTATCTGTATCTGTATCTGTATCTGTATCTGTATCTGTATCTGTATCTGTATCTGTATCTGTATCTGTATCTGTATCTGTATCTGTATCTGTATCTGTATCTGTATCTTATCTGTATCTGTATCTGTATCTGTATCTGTATCTGTATCTGTATCTGTATCTGTATCTGTATCTGTATCTGTATCTGTATCTGTATCTGTATCTGTATCTGTATCTGTATCTGTATCTGTATCTGTATCTGTATCTGTATCTGTATCTGTATCGTATCTGTATCTGTATCTGTATCTGTATCTGTATCTGTATCTGTATCTGTATCTGTATCTGTATCTGTATCTGTATCTGTATCTGTATCTGTATCTGTATCTGTATCTGTATCTGTATCTGTATCTGTATCTGTATCTGTATCTGTATCTGTATCTGTATCTGTATCTGTATCTGTATCTGTATCTGTATCTGTATCTGTATCTGTATCTGTATCTGTATCTGTATCTGTATCTGTATCTGTATCTGTATCTGTATCTGTATCTGTATCTGTATCTGTATCTGTATCTGTATCTGTATCTGTATCTGTATCTGTATCTGTATCTGTATCTGTATCTGTATCTGTATCTGTATCTGTATCTGTATCTGTATCTGTATCTGTATCTGTATCTGTATCTGTATCTGTATCTGTATCTGTATCTGTATCTGTATCTGTATCTGTATCTGTATCTGTATCTGTATCTGTATCTGTATCTGTATCTGTATCTGTATCTGTATCTGTATCTGTATCTGTATCTGTATCTGTATCTGTATCTGTATCTGTATCTGTATCTGTATCTGTATCTGTATCTGTATCTGTATCTGTATCTGTATCTGTATCTGTATCTGTATCTGTATCTGTATCTGTATCTGTATCTGTATCTGTATCTGTATCTGTATCTGTATCTGTATCTGTATCTGTATCTGTATCTGTATCTGTATCTGTATCTGTATCTGTATCTGTATCTGTATCTGTATCTGTATCTGTATCTGTATCTGTATCTGTATCTGTATCTGTATCTGTATCTGTATCTGTATCTGTATCTGTATCTGTATCTGTATCTGTATCTGTATCTGTATCTGTATCTGTATCTGTATCTGTATCTGTATCTGTATCTGTATCTGTATCTGTATCTGTATCTGTATCTGTATCTGTATCTGTATCTGTATCTGTATCTGTATCTGTATCTGTATCTGTATCTGTATCTGTATCTGTATCTGTATCTGTATCTGTATCTGTATCTGTATCTGTATCTGTATCTGTATCTGTATCTGTATCTGTATCTGTATCTGTATCTGTATCTGTATCTGTATCTGTATCTGTATCTGTATCTGTATCTGTATCTGTATCTGAATCTGTATCTGTATCTGTATCTGTATCTGTATCTGTATCTGTATCTGTATCTGTATCTGTATCTGTATCTGCATCTGTATCTGTATATGTATATTTGTGTCTGTTACTTAGTCTGAAATTTCAAATTCGTATTTTGAATTCAAGCCAGCTGCAGCAGCAGTAAAAGGCGTTTGCTACAAACGAGTTACGTTTGGAGATGTGCATAGAAAATTAACTCAACAGTTGAAAAGTTAAAAGAAACCGTTAATAGCCACTAAGAGTGTTTAAGTAGAGAGTGCACGACTGGGAGATGCCCTGTAAGCTGCGGTAGATTATTTGATTTTTGTTCAATGTTGTGATATCTTAATATTCAAATATTTTGGATGTGCAATTAACAAATTCTTTGAGTAATCCTTAGAAACTTTGGAATAAACGAAATATGTGCTTGCAATAGAAGTATCTGATATACCTGATATATTTCCCAGTTCAATAGTTACAGGGTATACTGAATCAGTCAGATTCACCCAGCCAACGTAGCTGTTTCTGTCTCTCTGTCCATTTCTACGCTGTGATATAACCCGAAGCCATTTACTCCACTTACCTTTTATGCTAAGGCCTTACTAACTTATTTACCTTACTGCTAAAGCTTAGGCTAATCCAAGTTTCGAACATCAGCAGACCTTATTATGCACTGTGGGCAGGCGAACGCCTTTAACATGTTGAGAATTACAAGCGACAAAAGTGCAGCCTGCATGGGACAGTTCCTTTAACACTGGGTCAACAACTGTGCCTAGTTGGGCTTATACTAGAATTATGTCAAATAAATAAATGAATGTCAAAATATACGAAATGGTTCAGCAAGAAGTTAGCTTAGGGCATTCGGTGTGGCCTCACACAATAAGCTGCCATATTTTTACCAAAGAGCGATAAGCAGAAGACGTATCGATGGGCTCTTGAAGGGTCTGAATCACAGATCGGTTAACACCCAGCGATAAGGTTGCGATGGGCATTTTGGGCATATGCAGCAATGGGATTTTTTTCAACGAATTTTCGAGAAAAAAAAAAAGCAAAACAAAAAGGGGAAAAACAGAGCGAATTATTTGGGAAAAACCAGAGCGTGACGCATTGCATTTCCATTTCGGAGTCTGCGGCTGAAAAACGAAAAGTGCTTTCTGCACCGTCGCATTCGGATGCATTATTTATAAGCCAGGCCGAGCCAGCTGAAGAGCTGCTGTTTGATGGCAATGGATGCGAATTATCGCAAAATCAATGCGTATGACTCACCCAATAGGCGTCTGGGTCGCAGACGGCTTTTCCTCCGCTCCCCAGCCACCGTGGATTTTCCAATGGCAGTTGTGAAAGTGACACGTGCGCGAGGCATGCCAGTTGGGTCTTTTTTATTTATATATTTCATTTCATCTGATACCCTGTAATGCCGAATCGTATGCCAGTGGGTATATTGAGGCAAACGCATGATGACCCATTATCAGACGTCGACTTTATCTGCTTCTCTCTGCATTTGCATATTTCTTTCAGAGATATTTGGCTTGCGGACTTATCTAAAATATGACAGACTTTTCATCAAAATACACTCTGTACACTGAGAGAAAGGCTTAAGAACTTTTAAGTTTTATCCTTTTTAAAATATCTACACTCTCAAATTAAGCTAGTTCAAAAAGAACAATTCCAGAAACTCACAGATCTTAAATGAAAACGTTTTCTTCCTTTGTGCAATTTTTTGTACAATAGATCTTTACACTGAGAGAAAAGCTGCTTCTGAATATTTCCTATATATCCTATATCTATAACAATTCTTACTATTTTTTTAAGATAAAGATCCGGTTCAGATTCTATATAGGTAATACTTATACGAAATGCAACAAATTTCAGAAGAGTTGCGCAATCTAGCTGAAAGTTATCTGCAAAAACGAAGCGCTCACATTTCTCTACAGGGTATTTGTCAGTCGGACAAGCGTGCTTTTAGCTTGCCCACATGTTATTTATTTTCGAGTAATTTTTGCAAGTTTTGGCAAAATTATTCGCCTCACCCAAGCGCCGTTTGATGGGGTATGCACATATGGCATAGGGGTGAACCGCCCTTCCAAGAAGTAGACACACACACACACACACACACGCGCGCACACCCATGCTGTCTGGGGTGGTTGCTCTGCGTAACACGCGAAAAGGAAGGGTCGTCGCGACGTTGGCGCAACCTTGAGCCCGTTTCTATTTTTTTTTTGTTTTTCTTTTTCTATTCCGTATTTTTGGTCAGCCTGAGGGTTGAGGATGAGAGGCGCACTGCACGCCCTGTGCGTGCACCGGAAACGGTCGGGCCTGGGTTAACAACATGCGAGCGACTCGATATCGTGGGCGTCGCAAGCGAAACCGACGAAAATGCCCGACTAGCAGATACCCTTAAGCCAAGACTCAAGCTTCGACAATGGGTAATGCATACGTCCGAATATAGACTCGGACCATAGAGTCCGATTCTCCTCAAAATGAGCCAATATGCCATACCATAGATATTGAAATGTGATGATAAATGAAAATATATATTGCAAATATCAGGTCTCGCCAAGTATCGACATTATTGAAGATATTGAAAGCATACAGATAATGTTCATATATTTCAAGTCTGCAGCTGCGCAGTTTTCGAGCCCGGAGCGTTCACACAGACGGACATGGCTATATTCTCGTCCAGATCAAGAATATATATATGTGTATATATGCTCGGAGATGCGTCCTTCTGCCTGTTACATAAATACGCCCAAAAATGAGCGTACGCTTTTTGCGAATTTTCATTTTTTTTGCAGGGTATAACAAGAGCAACCACCACAACCACAACGGGCGAGAGGGTGGCTCGCAGTCGGCTTCAATCAGCTGTTATTGCCGGGGGTGTATGCTAGGGGTTGTGGGCTCGTCAACAAAAACCATCAATGAATTATGCAGGCCACAGTGTTTGGGTGGTGCAACGGCCGGCCACACACACACACACACACACATACGGACACACACACGCATATGACTAATCAGCCGGCTTTCATTATCGGCCTGGCCAAATATGGGCGCGTTCTCTGACTTTCCGGCTGCATTGCGCATAAATTTCGAGCTCAACGATAAGAACCCAAACTATATATATATATATACCAGCGATAATAAATGTATGCCCACCCATATATGCATGATATATGTATATGGGCAATCGCAAGCCCAAGTAGCGCACTTCGAGAAAAAAAAGAAAAGAAAAACATCTCTCTTCT
Source organism: Drosophila virilis (assembly GCF_030788295.1). Lineage (NCBI taxonomy): Eukaryota > Metazoa > Arthropoda > Insecta > Diptera > Drosophilidae > Drosophila > Drosophila virilis. The sequence goes on from NC_091543.1 coordinate 13,567,470, forward strand.
TAAGCAGCATCTTTTCGGCTCGCTACCCTAACCGAGGGTATTCCGTTTAGGTAACAGGCTTGGCTTAAGATAAAAAACCTAATATATTTTACAGTACATCTGAACTAAATCCTTGGCTTAGATATGTAGACAAGACTTGGTATCGATATACAGCGTTGCATCAGGAATTACTCAAAAATAGAGGCTTAAATTTTTTTCAACGAGAAGAAGACATCTTCAATATAATACACAATTGAGAGAAAAGCGAGTTAATTCATATGTTGCGAAAGGGTATTTGAAAGTCGGCATCCATTAAGCGCGCTGCTGCTTGTTGCTGCTTCGCTGATAAAGTCATGCACGAAGAAAACAAAGAGCGAGTAGCGATTGCCCGCAACTCTTTGAAGCAGAAGAAGGAGAAGAAGAAGAAGAAGAAGAAGAAGAAGAAAATGCACTCAAAAACAAGGCTCGGCCCTCGAGAGCGGCGCTCAAGAGCAATGCGCATCGCATGCGGGGCCCCGCGGGGTGTTAATTTATGGCAGTTCAAAAGGGCGTGGCGCCGGGTCCGAGTCTGGGTCTGGGAAGCGCTTCCGCTGCTGCCAAAAAGAAACAAAAGCAAAGCATGAAAACAACGTAAGGAAAGAACAAGAAATGAACGAACACATAACCAAAAAAAAAAAAAAACAAGGCTTAAGCATAAGAGACAAATGCTGCAATATGCGGGTGTGCGGCATATTGGCGAGGAGGGGGGCTGTCACTGCAAACAGCAGACACATATACATATGTACATATATATGTACAACACGCTATGAGTCATAAAGGGAGTTGCAAAGTAGTTTCATATGTATGTATTTTTTTAAGTTTTCAGAATTGGCCACGCAAATGCCCGACAGGTAAACTTAGTGGGAAACGTGTCTGCTTATGAATCGCAAAGCCTGCGGTTTCATTATTAATAAGCAGGTACGTATTTCTACAATTGCAGGTGTTTTCATATCGCCAAGCTGCGATACTACTTATTTAGCTGCTTATCAGCAAAAAGCAAATAAACTGCAGAAAACAGGCAAAAAAAAAAAAACACCTAATCGTTCGATTTATAAAAATACCAAACATTCTATCAATAATGCTGCATAGCCTAAATTTAAGAGAGCCAAGCGTTTGAGTGAGAGCGTAAGCTTTCTATGCAAATTTAACGCACAGTTCTTAAGCTCTTGCGTGGGCTGCAGATTTATGATCCACTCTCACAGCAGGCGTACATGCGTATGCATGTACATTTTTGCGTGTGCATGCATGCCTGTGCCTCGTGTGTGTGTGTGTGTGTGTGTGTGTGTCTGGGCGCTGATCAAAGAGTCACTCACTCACTGCGGAAACGGAGGCGCATTAAAAAGGCCAAACACGTTCACAGCACACAACAATAAGAAAATAAAAGGGAAAAGCTGCATACATTTATTACTATATACTATATATGTATATACATATTTATGCATGTAGGTAAGTACATATATAAGTTGAAGTTGAGGACCGGCAAAAATTATATTCACAACGTGAAATTCGTTAATATTCCACTTGCATAGGACAGCGAACGATGCGAGGCTCCACAAGAAAGCCAGAGAGAATGGGAGAGGAAGCGGGAGTAAGAGAATGGAGTCTTAGGATCCGCCGGCAATGTGCGTACACAATCGATTTGTGTGTGTGTGTGTGTTTTTATTATACAATAATGAACAACTCAAATTGGACATGACAGGCGACAAAGATTTAGCTGACGATGACGACGCGCTTATGATTCAATATATGTGCATATATGCATATCTGTATATAGACATGCACACGCACAGACATGCACACATGCATAGTTGGGTGTGTATTTTCCGGCGTTTTGGTAGCCTGCGCACACACCCACGCACACACACACACACACACACACAAAACAAAGTGCAGACGTGCATCATAGAGAGAAGGGCGCGGTAAGTTCAAGTTCAAATTCATTTGTATTATTTTTCTTGCCTTTTGAGTGTTTTCCGGTCTGGCCCCTTTTTATGCAGCTGTGTGCTTGTGTGTGTGTGTGTGTGTGTGTGTGTGTGTGTGTGTGTGTGTGTGCTATGCTATGCCTGCACACATATGTATGTATGTATGCCAGACTGGCCCCTGAGCATGGCTAATGCGCATGCGCCCACACGCGCTCTCTCATCCTCTCTCTCTCTCTCTGTCTCTCTTGTGCGCATACGCTCGTTTAGAAAGAGCAGCTCGTTCGACTGCAGCTCACCGAAATGCAATGCCAAATATGGTTATACACTATGTAGGATGCATCAATCGGCCGCTCTTGTTCTATTTTCGACATTCACCACCCTTTCCCCTGACTCCTACAATACGGTGGAGCATTTAATGTATAAATATCGAATGCTTTCGTTCAGTTAAAGCTCAGCTTAGCTATTTAACGCACAATTGTGTTGCGGTTGATTGAGTGATAACCAAAGCGCTGCGAATTTCTATGCGATGCTCAAGTGAGTGGCTTTTGGTGGCGAAATGTAGAGCACACACATATTCAGATGTACATGCATACATACATACATACATGCAGACACTGATCACACTCGTTCCACAACAACGACAATTGCCCATATGGCCTGCATCTCGATATCGGCCTTTGCTGTTAGCTCTCTCTCGCTCGCTCTCTGGCTCTAGCTCTAAGTCCATTTGTGTGCTGCCGTGGATTTCATCTAACGCAGCATAAAAAGTGAAAACCATTTGCTTTGTGTCTAAAAAAGGGCATGAAACATTTTTCACGAGATGCCACACAAAAAAAAAAAAAAAAAACAAAACAAAAATCGCCATCAAATAAAACGAATGCGAAAAAAAAAATAACAAACTAAAAGCTACACTAACAATGCTGCCAATTTTAACGGTATTGTAAGCCAGCTGTGTGTATACATACATACATACATGCATACGCAGATGTTTAACCACTCACTCTGTCTCGCTCTTTCTTCACCGTTAACATCAAATGCAGCTGTCAGTTTTGTCAATGCTCTTGCATCCCATTTGAGCGCGCCTGCGCTCTCGCCCGTGCTCTCTCGCTCTGCCCTTCCATATTGACAGTCGTCTCTCGTTGAGTGTAAGTGGGGTTGGGCTGCCCGAAATTCGCCGCAAAATTGTGCCCAAATAGGGACAACTTTTGGTGACAGGGGAAATGAAATACTACTTATAAAAAAATAAATGGGAATTTTTGTGTATTTGTTGTTTTCAGGCATGGTTTACGCCTGCGCTTACTCTCAGTAATTCTGTTGTCTGCGCTGCACGTGCAATATTACACATGTGTTCGTGTCGCTCTTTCCCCTGACATTTGCCGGCTGCTGTAGCTTACACACACACACACACACACACATGCACAGGCATGCATGTATGTAGTTGAATGCATGTCATTGTCATTGGTCTCAAGCAAACGCATTGTGAAGGTTATCAAGCAACAAGAAAAGCTCATAGCCTGCAAAGGGTATTATGTCTATATAAAGGGTATTATAATTATGCCAAGCAGCTTAAGCAACAACAAAATGCCATTTTCAGCTGCAATATATGTAAGGAGGGAAAGAGATGGCTAGATTTAGCTTTGGCTTAGATATTGCCGAATTGATGTATGCACATACATACATGCATACATGCATACATTTACAGTTAAGACAAAAGAACTATGCTAGAGGCACATCCAGGAAATAAACAGTTGTTTTGTTAACTTTTATCATTTTTCAATTTGGGCCCAAAATGCGTAATGTTCTTGTAATGATAACTGTAAATTTATCGATTACAACTACAGATATGACTGCATGTGTGTGTGTGTGTGTGTGTGGGTGTGTGTGTTGTGGAAAGGGCTAGGGGGTTAGCTCAAAGGCTTGAAGATTAAACTTTATTTTGTGTTATAATCAAATACTCTACTTAAACTGAGCATTTCGAATATTTTGGACACTTTTCGTCAATTTATTGTATTTTTTTTCCGCTTATGTTGCCCGATAAGATAAAAGCAGAAAACGAAAAAAAAACCAAAAGTGCTCCAGTTGTGTGTGACCGACTGGCAGATACCCTATAAACGACAGCGAGTATGCATTGAAGCATATATAAGAACGCACACACACACACACAAAGAGAAGCTGCTTAGCAGTGCTTCTTCTTCCTGAGATGCCTCACTTTTGTAAATGCGGTCTTGAATAACTCCGATATTTGTGGTCCTATTGCTATGAAATTTCTAGGCTCTAAATATGTCAAGCGAAAGTCAAGTGGAAGGCTCTATCTTCAAAAGTTTTCCCATTTTATGCGATATTGGCGATGGTTTTTAATGAGGTCAAGATACAAGGCATCGATAATTATCGATAGTATTGCAGAGCGGAAAAGATCGATTACAAATTTATTGCTGTCAATCAAGAATATCTAATATATGTACATATATGCTTGCACATACATTCGCATAAAAACATTATATCCTTTCCCACATGAATACAGGGTATACGATTATAAAAGCAACATTGACGCAAACGTTATTTTCCATCAAAAGTTTGTGCGAGGCCTACGTAATTGCCAGAAAAAAAAGGCACATATCTAACCATGACCATAATTTGATAAGAGCCAGATAAGCGAACTATGTTATTAGAATTGCTCACACACACACAAACACACACACACACACACACGCGCACACTAGTGTGTGTTCAGATACATAGCATTTATCTAGTTTATCTCAGAACATGCAATTTGTCATGACAATAGATGAGTTCAGATGCGTTTTCGGAATACAAAAAAAAAAAACAGTATCAAAAAATGACATCATACGCGAGGACAGAGCTCTCAATGATGATAAAGCGGCCTTCCTGCTATTCAGAAACATGCGTAAAATATTACAAAACAAGTAAGAGGTTCTAGTCGGCAGCTCCCGTCTAGGGGATACCCCAGACCCTCTTCTTCCAACATCAAATGCATATATATATTCTATTTCTAGACTCTAGCTTTTATTATTTATCAGAATTGCCCAAAAAACAGAATATCGATATCGATTTTTATCGATTGCTTTGAAACGATTATCGATTATCGGCAACTAACTCGATCTGGGCAGGCACTAGGAGCACATACATCTAAAAGTTTCTAGCTCTTATGGGTTCTGAGATCCCTGAGCTTATACTCACGGACAGACGGACGGACGGAGATTCGGACTTGGCTAGATCGACTCGACTCCGTCGGAAATGCTTCCTTCTGCCTGTTACATACATTTGGATTTTGCACAAATACAATATACCCTTATACACATTTTGAATGCGTTCAGGGTATAAAAAATGTATATAAAATAAACTTAGCTAAATATAAATAATCATTCAAAAGCCTAAATTAAACAAATAAAAAGCCCATTTGCTTCATCCTTGAGAGACTCTCTGCGAATTTAACGTTTGCTTCGATTTCGGAGTTCGGAAAAGTTTCCGAACTATGCTTAATAATCTTGATAATATCTTAGTAAGCTTACCAGTTTTCTGTTTAGATGTAGATTTCTAGATTTACTTGTTTAATGCCTCAAATGGATATATAGCTTACTTTCGTAGGGGTTCCGTTAATTTCGAATGGTATAAAAATATATTTAGAATTGGAATCATTCAGTATTTTCACATTCCAGGCTTGATTTCGGAATCCAAGCCATGTGCCATATCTCTAGTAAAAGATATTGGTTTGGGAAGAAGGGAAAAATGCAAATAAGTTCAGCTCGATGGGGTTTACGTGGACCCTGAAAGAGTCGCGCATATTTATCAATTTCTTTAGCCAGAAACAATGTGACCAATTGTACTTCATATTGACATTGGTCAACTAATCGTAAAGCCCATAGCTGATAAGATTTATCAATGGGGTGTGGAGGGGGGCTGAGTGGGGCAGCTGTTGCCTAATCACATGAGGTTCTCATTGCAAAGACCCAAAGCCAAAAGGCAGCCTATAAAAAAAAAACACACACAGATAAAACACTGAAATACCGTTGATAAGAGCCGATTTGCAGTGCTTGTGGTCAATTGATTTTGCCGGTGAATGAGGCAGGGCAGGGGGGGGGGGGGGGAAGCAACATTACTTAACCCTGAAACTTGACAATCGCTGCATGTGACACAACTGAAGGGACACAATACAATACACAATCTACGCCAAAGTGTTGCTATATTTGTGGCCAGCACTGTAAAGCTTATGCTCCGCGGGCAAAGCTCACGCACGTTTGACTGCGGCAAAGCTTTTACACTGCTGGCAAAATGCTGAAGGTAACGTTTGAAAGCCGCAAAAACGAATCAATTTTAACATTTGTAACTAGTTACCAAATGATTTGATTAAATAGGGAGCTGATAAACAAAATCAGATGGAATTGTTGAGTTGAAATTTTACTTTGGGCTGCGCTTTGATATTTGCGCAACTGGTTCGGTTCACAATAAGACAACGAGCTAGTTCGTATTGGAACCTGTTCAGTTCAGTTGTAAGCTTTGAATGTTACGAACGTATATGAGCTGTACTTTTATTTGCGGAACTGGTTCACAGTAAGAAAACTCAACTGGTTCCGCTACGAATCAGCTCATTTGAGCAAAAAGGAATTTTAATTAGCATAGTTTAGCATTATATGCGCACATAGGAAAACACATTTGCCATATATATATATATATATATATATATATATATATTTTTTTTTTATATAATATAGAAGTTTTACTAAGTGTTTATTTCCTTTTAGAGCTGTTTTCGGAGAAATTCGACATCAAGAAAATATTGTTAATATAATTTTTGTTACTCTCTGTTTTGTTTTTGTTTAAGAAATGCACACAGTGGAAGTTCCGAGCGCTTATACCCAAAGTTCATAGGTATTATCCACTCATGAGCATATATATATATATATATATATATATATATATATATGTGTGTGTGTGTGTGTGTGTGTGTGTGCCGGAATAAAAAAATAAAAAATAAAGTACTACTGATCGAAAATTTAGTCAGTGGAGCACCGAAATCTATATAGACATAGGTATACATATATATATATATATATATATATATATATATATATAGATAGATCGAATAGAATGCATGTAAAGAATATAATTAATAATATTTGTATGTAAAGTATATAGTTATATAGTATAATGTTATATATATATATATATATTATTTTGTGTTTCTCTCTTTTCTCTCTCTTGGTCTGTCTCCGTTTTCTCTTTCTCTTTTCTCACTCATTCTCTACTCTCTTGGTTTTCTGAAGTTCCTGTCCAGCAGTTGTCCAAAGCGCATATAGAACTATATATATAAATATATATATATATATATTTTTTTTTAGGTTTTTGTTGTTGTTGTTTTTCATATGTTGGTGGATCAGAAAGTGGCCTTAAGTTTCTCTCTTTGCAGTAATGCTCATATCTAAATATATATATTATGCTTAACTCTATATAGACAAGATACGTAATACACAAGTACTATATAAATATATATATACATATATATATCGATATATAGAGTTCGTGTATTACGTATCTGATTCTCTGAATATACACAACATATATGTTTGTCTGTTTCTTTTCAAACAGTTTCTTCAATTGTTTTTATGGATCATTATGGGGTTTTTTGGATTATGGGTTCAGTACCAATTCTATAATCTTTATATCTTTATATATATATTGTTATCATATTGTTGTATATGGATATGTTCTGTAAATGGTTCGTTTTGGATTGTGACACATTTTTCGTATCGGAATGGAATTTTGAGAATTCTGTAATTATTTTTTTCTTTTTGGTAGACATGCATCAAAAAGTGTGTACAAAAATTGTTTGCCTTTGGATCTTAAAAAAGAAGTATATATCAAAATTAGATTAAAGAAAAGGAATTAAATCAAAAAAAAAAAAATTATAATCTAGAAATAATATGCAAGCTTTTTAACATGTCCACAAGTTTACACAAAAGTTATGGAAGTATATAGTATCTGTACTATATATACATACTTTACAGATATAGTATATATATATATGCATATAGTATATAGTATATAGTATATAGTATATAGACATATAATTGGTATTTATTACATATTTAAGTTTTAAGATTTAGGTTTAATAGTTTTTTTTTTAATATTTTTGTTTTTTTTTTTTTTTTTTTTTTTTATATTACTTTTCATCTATCATTGCTTCTTCTCTTTTGTGTACTTTCTTTGTTATAACTATTTAATTTTGTTGTATCTGTTATTTTTGTTTTGTTTAAATTGTATTTTAAATATCACGGCATTCAGCTGAGGTCTGATCTGATCTATATATTGATTTAAATGTGTTTTTTTGGGCATACTTTTTTTCATATATTTTTTTTTTTACATTTTATGCTTTCTGCATTTTTTATGGCTTTCTTTTTGCTATGCGTTTTGTTAACAATTATTTAGAGGCTGATAAAATAGTTGAGAATAATCAAAAAAAAAACTAATTTGAAAAAAAAAAAACGAAAACTAATTGAACTAATTAATGCATTTTGATAAATGAACAGACACGGGCTGCAAAATGTTACTTAATCGCAGGATTAATCGTTCGCCAAAAGTTTCGTAGAGTGTCGAATGCGCAAAGCTCAATGGCAGCTTTTAATGTGCTTCCAAAGCTTATTGCCAGTGTTGTAAAAACAAGTGCATTTAAGTAGCTGCAAACAGTGTTGTTTAGCAAAATAGAAAACATATTTGCGCTGCCTAAAGTTAGTTAGCCTGCAGTGAGCTTTATGTCTATTGCATGCATTTTTTTTTAAAGAAACCTATTTCTTTGTTTTTTTTTTAAGGGAATATTTCCTTTGTTGAAATAATTTCTGAAACGTTAAATCATATTAAAGCTCTATAAATTTCATGTGCTTAACATTCTGTGCTGCTGTGCGTTTATAAAATCAAGCAGTTAGATTTTAATGAGCTTTTTTTTAAAATAGATAAGCTGATAGCTTTTGATGAGCTCTTTTCGATAGATTAAGTGGATACGCAGCTTTTCAAGCAAGCGAACTTTTGATTAATTGCCTCCAGGCATGATCAGATGCAAGCAGAGGCTTTGAACTTGGAGTGAGCTTTATAGACAGCCTGAGCTTTTGCATATCATTAATGTGCTTTAAGAGCTGTTCATACAAGTCCAAGCATAGCTTTAAGCTTGGGCTAAGCTTTATGAAATGAGAATTGCAGCAATGTGCCACACAACATAAAAGTAGCTCTCATTGCTCAGCTAAACAACACTGCCTTAGCTTTTGATTAATCCTAAGCTTAAGTGACACTTGGCGCCGCATGTGCTTGGATACTTAACATAGAAATGATAGAACAAGCACCTTACACAGCGTGTGTGTTTTTTTTTTTGATTTTTTTTTTTTTTTTTTTTATGGGGTAGTTATTTAGTTAGGAATTAAGAAGGCTTCTTTAAGGACTTGTCGGCTGCACTGCCGCTGCCAACAGCTGCCGCCGAAGCTGGCCGCGCATTGAACAGTTGAGCACAGATGCGACGCAAATTGAAATTCTCACCGATCAGCGTGGCACGCTGCACAAAACGCACCGCCGACGGCCGCTGGATTAACTCTCACAAATTGGGTATGGCATCTGAGTCGTTGGCATCCGCCGGCCCGCCGCCATAGCCATCGATGGAGACCAGCGCGGCGCTCTCACTGAAATGCATTAGATTTGTCTCCATCAGCCCGTTGCTGAGGCTCAGCGGCGGCGACGACTGCGATGCCGGACCCTCCAGCGAGAGGCGGCTGTTGGTGCTGATGCTGCTCAGGCTCAGCTGATCGTCGAACACATCGATGTTCACCACGGTGGCAAGTTCGCCATCGATGCCCACCGCTGCGGTATTGTTGCACACTGGTTTTGACAATGGCTTGCCGGTTCCTGCCACAGCTGTTGTTGCTGTTGCTTTTGTTGCTGTTGCTGTTGCTGTTGCTCCTGCTGTTGTTGTTGTTGTTGTTGTTGGGGGCGGTGTGGTGCTCATGGGCTCCACATCAATTTGCTGCTCCTGTGCGGCATTTGCATTGGGATTGTTGCTCAATGTGTTGTTCAGCTTTTGCAACTTGTTGGTTGTTCCCGTTGTTGTTGTTACAATCGTGTTGTTGTTGTTGTTGTTGCTGTTGTTATTGTTGTTGGCCAGTCCATCCATTTGATCAGTGCCAAAAAAGTTGCCTATATAAAAGAGAAATGCATTTAATAGCGCTCTATAAACAATTCATATTATGCTAGGCAATTCACAGTGACAATTTGTTGGGAAATTTACATGTATTTGGCTTAGATAAGGCCACATACCAAATTTCATCTCGCTAGCCCTTATAGAGCCCGAGTTCAATGGGTTTGTAGAGCCGAAATAGTGCTATATTGAGTGCTAGAGTTGAACTCAGTCGGTCTGTTGCCGGACAATGGCTTCTCTTTATGAAATCTAAATGATAGAGTCATGCGATCGGGTAAAACAGAAGGCTCTATAACAAATTTGAAGAGTATGGTCACATTGGAAGCCTATTTCAGTTGGGCTCGTTCTACAATTTTAGTAGCTTTACAATTTTGTGCTCCATATGCAAAAGATCTATATGATGTAGTCAAACAAACGGTTAAGAAGAAGAATCTATAACATCATTTAAAAAGTATGGTCACACTGAAAGTTTAGGTCCGCACTCCTATTTTAGAAGCTATACACTTTCGCAGGCTAGTTTGCATAATTTCTATATGATATAGATAAAAGAAGAATCTATAACAAATTTAAAGAAAATGGTCACACTGGAAATATAGTTTCGTTAAGAAGCTTGGGTTATTTTCCATGCTCCTTTGATGCATTCATTACAGGGTATTTCGTTGCAATAAAATAACCAATTTTCTTTTTATGGTAGTTTTAACTAAAATTGCATTTATTTAATTATACATATTTAATTTAATTAATTTTTAGTTCGATTTTGTTTTTCCTCAATGTTTTTTATTTCCTTTCCTTATTTTTTTTTTTTTTTTGCCTTTTTCGTCAGTTGAAAATCATAAATACTGCAAGTTATATGTACAGAAAACTATTTTGTTGTTGTTGTTGTTTGATTTATAATATTTCAAAAGCTTTGCCAAAGTTCTTTACAAATGAAAACGCAAAATTCTTATAATAAACGGGCAAAAAAAAAAAAAAAGAATTGATTACATGTAGTTCATATTTTCGAAATATTTTACTCAATTAAAAAATAAATTAACACACTAAAAGTCATATAAAAAAAAAAAAGTATTTTAAACGAAGCGCCAAAAAATTGGAAACAAGCAGAGTTTTTGTTGTTGTTTTTTTTTTGTCGTTTTTTCGTTCATCTTTTTTGAGAGCTTTTGGTTTGGGAAAGAAGGTTTGTGTGTAGTTGTTGTTGGTTGGCGTTATAAAAACTTATCGAAAGCAGGACTTGGCACTCTGTGTAAATGCGGCTGCAGCTGCTGTCGAGAGCTTCTCCCGAAGCAATGCGCGCACACTCGCACAGCTTGACATGCGCGCAGCAACTAAATTATGAGAGCGAAACTGTTCTCAACTGTGCTCTGTGTGCGTTCGTGTGTGTCTGTGTCTGTGTGTGTGTGTTCGTATATGCATGCAGCTGCACAGGCGCTGCTGCAGCGCATTACACAGAGCTTTTACAAAGATTGTGGCATTGGACAGTTACATTTTCCTTTCTTTTTTTTTTTTACAGTATTTTAAGCTGGATCTCTAGTTTGTTTGTGTGTGTGTGTGTGTGGGTGTGTGTGAGCAATCAGTTGTTTTTTATACAATTTGTAATTTTCTTGTCAAATGTTGTGTTTTATATACATTTTTTTTTTTTTAGAAATTAGAGCATTTTGAGTTTTATGTTTTTTTTTTTTAATTTTTTGTTTTGCATAATTCTCTTATATATTTATGTATATGTATATATATGTATGTGTGTGTATATATATATATATATATATATTGAGTTTTTTTTTATTGCTAATAATATAACTTTTGCACTTAGAAATTGTTAGCATTATTTTTTTTAAGCTTTTTTTTCTTTGTAAATTTAAACGAATTGCTACAAACGCGTTGTTTTTTGTTGTTTTTGTTTTTTTTTTTTTGTCAATAATCACATTGTTTTTTTTTTATGTATGTTTTTAGTATTTTAAAATTTTTTTTTATGTTTTTGCACACTTTTACAAATTGGGCTATATATATGTGTGTGTGTGTGTGTGTGTAGAGAGAGAGAGAGAGTTGTGTGTGTGTGGAGGGGGCTTTTGCTATTTGCTAAGTTGCGAAGAAGGTTCTTCTTGTTGTTGTCCTTGTTGGGTGGGCGCGTGAGTGGGAGGGTTTTGCACAGCTTGAGTGCGTGCATGTGTGTGTGGGTGTGTGTGGGTGTGTGTGTGTAACGCGAATTTGTTTGTTGCGCTATTTGGCGCTGCTCGGCAACAACCGTTGCTCCTCCTGCGGCAGCGACATCAGCTGCTGTTGCTGCTGTTCTTGTTGTTGTTGCTGTTGTTGTTGTTGTTGCTGTTGTTGTTGTTGCCTGGCCGTATTTGGCGTTGCCGGATCGGCGTATAAATGCCAGAGCACCACGAGACTGAACACGCACAACAAACATATTGCTAATTCTTATCTCTTGCGACGCTTTGTCTTCTTCTTTGTGGCACTCGGCTGGCCCGTAACGGGCACGCCCACACCAACGCCCACGCCCACGCCCAGTGTTGTGCTATTTGCAGCAGCAACACTTGCGGCAGAGACAGACGGCGTTGCCATACCCAGCAGATCCGCTGTGCCGCCAGCTGCTTCAGTTGCTGCCACACATGTTGCAGCTGCAGCTGCAGTTGTTGTTGCTGCTGTTGCTGCTGCTGTTGCTGCTGCTGCTGTTGATGTTGTTGTCGTCTCGACGCTGCTCTCCTCCGCAGAGGACGTGGACGAGGAGGTGGCCGCCTCAATGGCCGCTATCAAATTGATCTTGTGCTCCAGCTTTTTGGTCTTCAGCTTGGCATGGGCGGCCGTTGTCAAACTTGTGCCATAGACGATATTGTCATCGGATGTGGTCGCCGGCACAGGACCCTCGCTGTCGGTGGTGGTGCCGGAGTGCGGTGCCGTCGCGCTGCTGCCAAAATGCAGCAAATCATCATCGGGCAGTGTTCTATTGCGTGCGACGACATTGGCATCAACATCAACATCGACATCGGCATCAGCATCAGCATCGACATCATCATCGTCATCATCATCGCCATCATCATCACCATCTGCATCTGCATCGGCATCGGCATCGGCATCAACTTGCCCATCCCTTTGCTTCATAACGAAATCCAATTGCTCCTCCGGCAGCTGCTGCTGTTTCTCCAGCTGCGATTCGCACATGCTGATGCTGATCAATGGACGCAGTTCCTCATCATCGACTGCGGCGGCGGCTGCAGCTGCAGCTGCTGCAGCTTGTTGCTGCTGCTGCTTGTTGCGCTTGTGCTTCTTGCTCAGCTTTTTGGGCTCCTCCTCCATGAAGAGCAGCTCCTCGGAGCCGGATGAGCTGTTGGATTTGTGCATGGCCAGATCTGTGCGCGTCTCGCCAGCCTTTGCCTTGGCCTTGGCCGCCAACAGCTGTGCGTACTCATGCTCATAGTGCAGCGAGCCGCACAGCGCCAGGATCAGGTTCTGTTCGGTGAAGCCGCGCGGCGGCGGCGTAATCTTGCGCGGCATGGCCGCATTCTCTAGCAGTGGGCTCTCAAAATTGATCAGACTCTCGGCTGTTGTGGCAGCTCCAGCTTCAGCTGCTGTTCCAGTTGCTGCTGCTGCTCCATCCGCTGGAGCATCTTCTGGCATCTGGAGCGGCTCGAGCGCGGGCAGCGGCGGCAACGTTTCCAGCGGTCGCAATACGCTCAGCAGGAAGTCATCAAAATTGCTCGCCTGCCGCGCCGGCGGCTCCTGCTGCGGCGTCATCAGACCTGGCAGCAGTTTCTCCGACTTTCTGGCCAGGCTCAAGCTGGGAAAATCATTGCCGGCTGTTGCTGCCTGCTGTTCGACAGTTTTCCAGGCGTTGCCCGGCTGCTGCGTCAGCTCCAGCACCTTCACCTGATATTGGCTGGCATTGTGCTCCTTGGCCTTGGGCATATTCTTGCTGCACTTGCTCTTGGCTTGCTTGGGCGACTTACTTTCCGGTTCCGGCTCCGGCTCCTGTTCGGTTTCCACATGCAAATCGAGACCCTGCGCACTGGCGCTGCTTACCATAACAGCTGCTATGTCTGCCCTTTTGGCCAGCAGCCCATCCGCATAATCTGTCTCCTGTTCTGGCTCCGGCTTGCCCAGCTTGGCCAGCTGCGGCTCCGGCTTTTGCTTCGTCTCCTGCTTCTGCTCTGGCTTTGGCTCCTGCTTCGGCGCCTGCTTCTGCTCCGGCTGCTGCTTTTTCTTCCGCTCTGTCTCCGGCTTCAGCTCCTCCTCCTCCTCTTGCTGCTGCTCTGCTGCTGCTTGTTTTTTGTCTTTCTTGTTGCTCTGTTGTTGTTGTTGTTGTTGTTGTTGTTGTTGCGTATTGCTTGCTGCTGCTTTGTTAGCCTTGTGCTTGGCCGCTTTGGACTTTTTGTTGCTTTGGGTTTTAAGGGACAGCGTGGAGCTAATCGATGTCTGCAGCTCATCATCGAGCTGCTCATCCTCGCTGATGGCAGTTGTTGTCGTTTTTGTTGTTGTTGTTGTTGTTGCAGCTGTTGCTGTTGTTGTTGCAGTTGTTGTTAGCTTCAGCTGGCTGGCAGTTTTGGCAGTTGTTGTCGCCTTGCTGTTGCCCTTCGCCGGCCTGTTGAGATGCGAGAGCTCGGCAAATCGGAGCGCCTGTGCCGCATCCTCGGCCGCTGCCTGAGATTTCAATGATTTCTGTTGCTTCTCCTTTTGCGTGATCACCTCGTCCATTTCCTTGGCTATGACGGGCACAATTAGCTTATTGGCCAGCACCACGGGCGGCTTATTATGGTCATCCAGCTGCTGCTGCTGCCCAGGACTGATGCCTCCGCCCGCTGCCGCGGCGGCCGCTGCCTCCGCCTGCTGCTCGCGCTGCCGCTGCAGCTGCTGTTCGTGGCGTCGCTGCTCGGCGAGCTCATCACAGAATATGGCAACCACCGGCCGG